>NC_142141.1:41949361-42100876 GCF_024610735.1 Ursus americanus | reverse complement strand
ACAAAATGGAATCATAAAGTGTTCAGTTAAGACCAGAAAGCAGAAAAAGAAGAAAAACAAGGAACAAATGCAATAAACAGAAATCAGTTTTAATAATGCTACATATTAATCCAGCTGTAGAAATAATCACTTTAGATATGAATGTCCTAACTAAAACATTTGACAGAATTTCAAAGGAGATAAATACATGGAGGTTTAGGAACATCCTACCAAAGAATGAATGGTTCCACCACTAAATTAAAGAAGAAAATTTAAAAATACATGAAAAAAATGAAAACGAAAACATGATGGTCCAAACCCTTTGGAATACAGCAAAAGTGGTCCTAAGAGGGAAGTATATACCAATACAGGCCTACCTCAAGAAGCAAGAAAAATCTCAAAACCAACCTAAACTTACACTGAAAGCTAGAAAAGGAACAACAAATGAAGCAAGCCTAAAGCCAGCAGAAGGAAAGATAATAATGATTAGAGCAGAAATAAATGATATAGAAACAAGAAACTGTAGAACAGATCAATGAAACCAGGAGCTGTTCTCTGAAAGAATTGATAAAATTGATAAACCCCTAGCCAGTCTTAACAAAATGAAAAGAGAAAGTACCCAAATAAAATCACAAATGAGAGAGGAGGGATCACAACCAAAACCACAGAAATACAAATAATTATAAGAGAATATTATGAAAAATCATATGTCAACAAATTGGGCAATCTGGAGGAAAGGGATAGATGCCTAGAAATACATGAACTACCAAAACTGAAACAGGAAGGAAGAAAAAACTTGAGCAGACTGATAACCAGCAAAGAAATTGAATCAGTAATCAAAAATCTTCCATCAAACAGAAGTGCAGGGCCACATGGCTTCCTAGGGGTAATTCTACAAGACACTTAAAGAAGAGTTAATACCTATTCTTCTCAAGCAGTTCCAAAAATAGAATTGGAAAGAAAACTTCCCAACTCATTCTACAAGACCAGCATTACCTTGATTCCAAAACCAAAGACCCCACTGAAAGAAAAGCATTTTAGGCCAACATCCCTGATGAACATGGAGGCAAAAATTCTCAACAAAATACTAGCAAATAGAATGCAATAGTACATTAAAAGAATCATTCACCACAATCAAGATGG
This sequence comes from Ursus americanus, assembly GCF_024610735.1. Classification (NCBI taxonomy): domain Eukaryota; kingdom Metazoa; phylum Chordata; class Mammalia; order Carnivora; family Ursidae; genus Ursus; species Ursus americanus. The sequence continues at coordinate 42,099,754 of NC_142141.1, read as the reverse complement.
ATTAATTTCTGGGCTACAAGGGTGGTTTAATATTTGTAAATCAATTGTGATAAACTGCATTAATAATATAAAAGAATATGATCCTCTTCATAGATGCCCCCCCCCAAACCAACAAAAACACACATTGAAAAGTACAGCATCCATTCTTGATAAAAACCCTCAACAAAGTAGGGGTAGAGTGAACATACCTCAACATCATAAAGGCCATGTATGAAAGACCAACAGCTAATATCATCCTCAATGGGGAAAAACTGAGATCTTTTCCTCTATGGTCAGGAACAAGACAGGGATGTCCACTCTCACCATTGTTATTTAACATAGTACTGGAAGTCCTACCCTCAGCAATCAGACAACAAAAAGAAATAACAGGCATCCAAACTGGCAAGGAAGAATTAAAACTTGCACTATTTGGAGATGACATGATACTCTATGTAGAAAACCTGAAATACTCCACCAAAAAATTGCTAGAATGGATACGTGAATTCAGTAGAGTTGCAGGTTACAAAATCAACATAAAAAATTTGTTGCATTTCTATACAGTAATAATGAAATAGTAGAAAGAGAAATCAAGGAATTGATATCATTTACAACTTCACCAAAAACCATAAGATGCCTAGGAATAAATCTAACCAAGAGGTGAAGATCTGTACTTGGAAAACTATAGAACACTTACAAAAGAAATTGAAGACTACACAAAGAAATGGAAAAACATTCCATGCTCATGGAGTGGAAAAACAAATATTGTTAAAATGTCTATACTACCTAAAGCAATCTATAAGTTTAATGCAATCCCTACCAAATACCACCAGCATTTTTCACAGAACTAAAACAAACAATCCTAAAATTTGTATGGAACCACAAAAGACCCTGAATACAAAAGCAATCTTGAAAAAAGAAAGCAAAACTGAAGGCATCACAATTTTACACTTCAAGATATATTATAAAGCTTCAGTGATCCAGCCAGTAGGGTACTGGCACAAAAACAGACATATAGATCACTGGAACAGAACAGAACACCCAGAAATGGACCCACAACTATATCATCAACTAATCTTCAACAAAGCAGGAAAGAATATCCAATGTAAAAAAGACAGTCTCTTCAACAAATGGTATTGGGAAAACAGGACAACAACATGTAAAAGAATGAAACTAGACCACTTTCTTATTCCATACACAAAAGTAAAATCAAAATGGATGAAAGACTTTAATGTGAGACAGGAATCTATCAAAATCCTAGAGGAGAACATAGACAGTAAGCTTTTTGACATCAGCCATAACAACTTCTTACTAGACACACCTCTGAAGGCAAGGGAAACAAAAGCAAAAATAAACTATTGGGACTTCATCAAGATAAAAACTTCTGCACAGTAAAGGAAACAATCAACAGAACTAAAAGGCAGCCTACAGAATGGAAGAAGATATTTGCAAGTGACATATCTGATAAAGGGTTAATATCCAAAATCTATGAAGAACTTATCAAACTCAACACCCAAAAGCCAAATAAGCCAGTTAAGGAAAGGGCAGAAGACATGAATAGACATTTTTCCAAAGAAGGCATACAGATGGCTAAAAGACATATGACAAGATAATCAATATCACTTATCATCAGGGAAATACAAATCAAAACTACAGTGAGACATCATCGCACACCAAAACTACAATGAGATACCACCTCACACCTGTCAGAATAGCCAAAAGTAACAACACAGGCAATAACAGATGTTGGTAAGGATGCTGAGAAAGGGGAACCCTCTTACACTGTTGGTGGAATGCAAACTGGTGCAGCCACTCTGGAAAACAGTATGGAGGTTCCTCAAAAAGTTAAAAGTAGAACTACCCTATGATCCAGCAATTGCACATCTAGGATATATACTCAAAGGATACAAAAATACAGATTTGAAGGGGTACCTGCACCTTGATCTTTACAGTAATAATATCAGCAATAGCCAAACTATGGAGAGAGCCCAAATGCCCATCATGTGATTAATGGATAAAGAAGATGTGCGCTATACATATGTGATGGAATATTACTCAGCCATCAAGAAGAATGAAATCTTGCCATTTGCAAGGATATGGGTGGAGCTAGAGAGTGGATTACGCTAAATGAAATAAGTCCATCAGAGAAAGACAAATACCATAGGATTTCACTCATGTGGAATTTAAGAAACAAAACAGATGAACATAGGGTAAGGAAGAAAAAAAGAGAAGTAAACAAACCATAAGAGACTCTTAAGTATAGAGAACAGGTTGCTGGAAGGGAAGAGTGTGGGCAATGGGCTAAATGGGTGATGGGGATTAAGGAGGAACTTGTCATAAGTACTGGGTGTTATATGTAAAAGCTGAATCATTTGAATTCTACTGAAACTAATATTACACTGTATGTTAATTAACTGGAATTTAAATGAAAAGTTGAAACTAAAAGAAAAAAAAAAACTGGCTCAAATATATGTGATATAAATCCATTTAAAATACAATGAACCCCGGGGCACCTGGGTGGCTCAGTCAGTTAAATGTCTGCCTTCAGCTGAGGTCCTGATCTTGGGGTTCTGGAATCGAGACCCATGTCAGGCTCCCTGCTAAGCACTACTAGGATATGTACTCAAAGGATACTAAGCAGGGAGCCCGCTTCTCTTTCTCCCTCTCCCTGTTTGTGATCTCTTGCTCTCTCACTCTCTTGCTCTCTCCCTCAAATAAATAAAATCTTGAAAATAAAAAATAAAAATAAAATAACCCCAATAAATTAAAAGTATGGAAAAATATACCATGCAAACAAGTAATCAAAAGAAAGCTGGCGTAGTTATATTAATTTGAGACAAAACCAACTTAAGACAAGGAAGATTATCAGGGATAAAGAGAAGCATTATATAATCATAAAGGGGTCAATTCTCCAAGAAGATAATAGTAATTCTAAACATGTGTGCATCTAACAACAGAGATTCAAAAATATGAAGCTAAAATTGACAGAAATTGAAAGGAGAAACAGACAACTACACTATTATTGTTGGCTACTTCAATATCTTTTTCAATAATTGATAGATTAAGCATGCATGTAATCGATAAGGCTATAAATGGCCTCAGCAGCACTATCAACCAACTTGATTTAATTGATATTTATAGAATACAACATACAAACAATAGCGGAATATATCTTCTTCTCAATCTCCCTTGAAACATTCACAAAGCTAGACAATATTCTTGGCCATAAAATACCTTAGCAAATTTTAAATAATAGAAATATAAATTCAGTGCTCAGATAACAATGAGATTGAATTAAAAGTCAGTAAATGAAAGGTGTCCAGAACTTGCTAAATATTTGCAGATTAAATAACACACAAAAAAAACATATGCATTAGAAAGGAAAAATATATATATAACAATGATAACCTAATCTGTGCATTAGACATCTTGAGAAAGAAGGCTAAAGAAAGGCTTAAACAAGAAGAAAAAGGAAATAAAATTAGAACAGAACTCAACAAAATAAAAAAAACAATATGGAGAAAATCAAAAACACCTAAAGCCATTTTTATTCTTTTAGGAAAACTTCAGTTAAATTAATGAATCTCTATCCAGGCTAACCAAGAAAGAACCAGAGACAGCACAAATTACAAATACCAAAAATAAAAAATGGTTTATCACTACTAATACATGGACATAAAAAGGTCAATAAGGGAATATTAAAGATAAGCTTATGCATACAAATTTGAAAATTTAGATGTGATGGACCAATGACACATTTACCAAGCACACAGAAGGAGAAAAAAATAACATTAATAGCCCTTTATCTATAATAAAATTTTATCAATAATTGAAAACCTTCCAAAAAAAAGCACCAAACCATTATTTCACTAGTTAATTCTCTGAAACACTTAAAGGAGAAATAATGCTTATTCTCTGAAATCTCTTCAAGAAAATAAAAGCAGGAAGATCAATCCTTATGCATGCTGTGATGTCAGCATAACCCAGGTAGCAAAACCAGATACAAATATTACAATAAAAAAAAGATGATTATAGACCAAACTCTCTCAGAAAACGCAAGCAAAAATCCTCAACAAATCCAACAATATGTAGAAAGAATTATGCTCCAAGACCAACCGGGATATATTTTAAGTAAATGAGGCTGTTTCGATGTTCAAACTCTGTAAATATAATCTACCGTATCAATAGATTAAAAGAAAAACATATGATCATATTCAGATGCAGAGAATTTTAAAAAGCCAGTACCCATTCCTGATAAAATTTCCACATGTTTTAAATGAGAAGCATTCTAAAAAATACCTTATCAGTGTTCTTCAAAACTGTCCAGATCACCAAACACAAGGAAAGTCGGAGAAACTGTCATAGCCAACAGGAACCTAAGAAGACATAATGGATAAATGCAATGTAGTTTCCTGAAAGGGATCCTGAAATGGCGGGGGGGGGGGGGGGGGAGACATTATATAAACCCAAGAAAATCTGAATAAAGTATGTACTTTAGTAAAGAATTATTAATATTGGTTCATTAGTAGTGACAAACAGGCCTTATTAAGTATTAATAGTAGGAGAACTTGAGTGTGGGGTTCATGTAGACTCTCTATTACTTTGCAACTTTTCTATAAATCTAAAACTCTTCTAAAATTTAAAAGAAGTTTATTTCAAAACAGTCAACAAAAATCGGAATAAATGAACTCATATATTTTCTTCAAATATTTCCTCTTAAAAAGAATATGTAAGTTTTGGCACAAATTTCAATGTGTTATTTTTTGAGGGTGAGGGCGTTAATGAACTTTGCGGAATAAGCGGAAAGAAAAATATGATGAGATAGTAGTATTCAGCCTACAAGTATAATTTTTGGTTTGTTATATGCTTTTTAAAGACAGTTTTCATTTCTTTTCTTCTTTTCAAATTTTTTTTTTAAATTCTAGTTAGTTAACATACAGTGCAATATTGGTTTCAGGAGTAGAATTCAGTGATTCATCACTTACATACAATGCCCAGTGCTCATCAAAACAAGTGCCCTACTTAATACCCATAGCCCATCCCCCCCATCCATTTCCCCTCCAGCAACCCTCAGTTTGTTTTCTATCTTTAAGTGTCTCTTATGGTTTGTTTCCATATCTCCCTTTTCTTTATTTTTTACCCCTTCTCATATCTTCATCTGTTTTATTTCTTAAATTCCACGAGTAAAACATATAGTATGTGTCTTTCTCTGCTTATTTCACTTAGCATAATATAATCTAGCTCCATCCGTGTTGTTGCAAATGGCAAGATTTCATTCTTTTTGATGGCTGAGTAATATTCCATCATGTGTGTGTATACATATGTGTATATATGTATATATATACACACACATATATACATATATATATACATATGTATATACACACACACACACGCACACACACCCCAAAACTTCTTTATCCATTCATCAGTTGATAGACATCTGAGCTCTCTCCATAGTCTGGCTATTGTTGATAATGCTGCTATAAACATAGGGGTGCATATATCCCTTTGAATCTGTAGTTTTCTATCCGTTGGGTAAATACCTAGTATTGCAATTGCTGGATCATAGGGTAGTCCTACTTTTAACTTTTTGAGGAACCTCCATACTGCCTTCCAGAGTGGCTTAACCAGTGTGTATTCCCACCAACATTCAAGAGGCTTCCCCCTTCTCATCCTCATCAACACCTATTGTTTCTTGTGTTGTTAATTTTAGCCATTCTGACAGGTGTGAGGTGGTATCTCATAGTGGTTTTGATTTGCATTTCCTTGATGATGAGTGATGTTGAGCATCTTTTCATGTGTCTATTAGCCATGTGGATGTCTTCTTTGGAAAATGTTGAAGACAGATTTCAATTTGATTTTTAAAATGTCCCTAAAAGAACTATAAATCTGTCCTCTGTCCTCTACAACTTTTTTTTTAGCCTGAAAATTTCCTTGATTCTTAGATTTGAATTTGAAAGTATTTTCAGACCTTAAGAGGTGCAATGAGTGTACCATTATTAAAATACACATCCTAATTTTAAATCATTCTTTTTAGCATATTAAAAGCATGTTGTGTATGTGTTTTTTTTGGCAAAATATATATTTTTGCCAATAAATTCTATGAATTACTCATAGTTTTGAAATGTCTCTACTCATAGAGTAAGGATGAAGTGTTTTATATGACTACGTCTTTGAAGGTACAGTCAAGTGGATTTCTTCCACATGTTCCATGAGAAAAAATAGTTTAGCTATGGGCTAATTATTATTTCATGCCATTTAATTTGTCCCATTTAATCTAAAGGCATGAAATAAAATATCTCTCACACACTAAATGCTGGGGAGCATGCGTGTGTGCGTGTGTGCATGTGTGCGTGCACACACACACGCACATGCACACATGTGCATATCTTTGGGGCACTGGCACAACATTTAATATTTTTCCCTTTGATACCATGTCAGTAAAGACATATAGATATAATGAAATAAATATAAACACATAAAAAGAGTATTGATCAGTACTTTTTCTTTTTTTAAAGAACACATACACCAGGTTACTCAAAGTTGGAGATTTGCTTTCCTTACTCAAGAGAGGGGACTGATACTATGGCTTTTCTTGTTTTCCAACCATTGCTTTCCAGGAAGGTAGAAAATAAGGGTTGATGTTCCTCTTAAAATCCAAGTTGAACTGTCTCCTGACTTAATCCTCTCAGCATAAATCAGCAACAACTCTTCCCCTGGCTTATGCTGAAATATTCTCAGTTGATTATACAATATACTACATTTGAAAGAAGCAAATTTGTTTGGACACTTCTGCAAGTTAGAAAATCTCTCCCAAATCCTGAGCTACATTACCTTTCTCTTTGTCTTTCACCCCTGTATCTGTTTCTGGGCTGCTTTAAAAAAAAAAAAAAAAAAAAAAAAAAAAAAGAAGAAGAAGAAAGAAGGAAAGAAAGAAAGAAGCAAAATCTAACCTTTAGTGACTTAATGTCCAAAGCAATTCATCATCTTGATAACTGCCTTCAGAATGTTTTCCAAAATTTCCACATCTATAAAAAGGTTAAGGACAAAAAGTAGTTGTATGAAATATGTTATAAATTCTAAAAATGATGAGATCATATTTAAGTAAGGAATGGATATAGAATATGATAATGTTCTTGGTTTAAGTTCATTTTGGTAATACTGCTCTTCAAAAATGATACTGAAATTATAAATTATCAATGGTTTTATTAAATCCCATGGACATATATGATGATTTTTTTTCTACAATTTTTTTTTAAAGCAGAGAGTTTGATGCAAGTTGTAGATTTGCATATTTTTTTCTCAGGTATACATCCATATCTATTGTCAAAAAGAATAGTATACACTTTATTTTTTATAGAATATTAAGAATACACAACAAAATGTGTGGCATATCTTAAAATAATAAAAAGACATGTTACCTAGTATGTTTGGTAGATAATAAATTTGTTAAATATTGCCTAGCCTATAATAACTAACAAATTTATTTTTCATGGCATTTATGAAAAAAATTACCTTTGAAGTAATTTACATTTTTTTCTTTTTAAAATGTGTCTGGGTTGTTCATAGTTCCTTGCTCTTCAATAGATAATTGTAGATAGAGTGATTTTTAGGTAGAGTTCAAAATATATAATAGCTTGATTGGTTTCTCCCTCTTTCATTTTTCTTGATCTTATTTACCTGTGAGTTAGGTGAATAACAGCCACAACAATTTATCAGATGGCCATTCTTATTTTCAAACTTTAAAACTTTGTTTGAGGCAAACTGCATATTTAGAGTAGAAATCAAAAGTTGAACAAAGAAAGGCAAATAAAAATTTTGGTGTGACCAGTTTTACAAAACACTATGGATTAATTTTGACTTTCACACCATAAACTTTATATCCAGGCAGAGGAATTCATTGTGTCGCAGGTTAAGCAACATTAAATTTTAAAACACCACCATGATTTCATCCTATGAGCATTTGAGAAACTTTTATATTTTAGCCCAGATGCATATTTAATGGGTTATACTCTACTAGGCAGCAGCAGCATTATGAAACTTCTGAATAATTGAGGTCTATGGGAATGACATATAGGAATGTTATTAGGATTTTTCATTTTTTATTACAGTCAATTAGACACTGATATGCTAATAACTTTTGAGATTGTGCATTTATCTGCTTAAGAGAGCAGGCAGGAAAAAAAAATTATCTGTGTTCTATACCACAGAATGTAGTAGCATAAAAATATCCACTACCAAAATCTCAAAGATCTTGTTTACTCAGCAGATTAAGAGAACTCTGGTGACAAGAGGAACAAATGAGTTAGCTGTTATTCACCAAGCCTCTTAAATAACGTAATGGATACAAGATTTAAATTACTAGTCCTAGTAAATTTGTACCTTTCTGATAATTTATGCCTGCTCAGGCAAAATACAAGCATGTTATTTCAAGGCATACTGCAGGGCTCTTGGGGTCCTACTCCCCAGGACTGTAATTGTAGTTCGCAAACACTATGCATCAGTATCGGGTAACATGCTAATGAATCAGCTAGCCATGTGTACGTTCCAAGGTAGTAAAAACATTCGCGTTTATTTATCAGAGCTTTCTCCAGTAGGTCACATTATGATCTGGCTGTCTTGGAGCACAGTCTGCTCCCCTCACGAAATCATTTCAAGTGATTTAGATGTCTGAATCTCACATTGTGTTTTCTTGCTTTCTGTCCTTTGTTCTCACCTCAACCCTCACTCAATTAGGCTGGCCTACCCACTCATTTATCACATCTTTGCCCATAAAGAAAGCACTAGGTGCCATGCTAGGTAATGCCAATATCTGGTATCTTCTGAGGCCTCTCTCCTTAGTTTTCAGATGGCTACCTTCTCAATGTGTCACGACATGACCTTTTCTCTGTGCGTGGATGTCTGGGGTATAAGGACACTAGTCATATTGGATTAGGGCCCAGTCTAATGCCCTCATTTTAACTCAACCACCTCTTTAAACAGCTCATCTCCAATGATGGTTACATTCTGAGGTACTGGGTTTGGGACTTCAAAATATGAATTTGGGGGGACACATCTACATCTAGGCTCATAACAATGGTCTTGCTGTGGAAGATTAAATTCAATCAGAAAAGGCCAACATATGTAACAGGCTTCAGAAAAGAGCATGTAGAGAATTGCAGATCATTATGGCTGAGAAAATATTTGAATGGAGCCAGGAAGTGACAAGAGATATCATAAGGCAAGCAGGACCAGATCACAACATCCTTAAAGGTAAGTGATTACCAAAATCCACATTCTTTTATTTCTCCTGAGCACATATGCTGACTTCAATTTCAGGTTCCTTTTCAGCTAGATGTTGCCATGGAACTGATTTCCAGCCAATAGAATATGGATATCATTTCCAGGCTTCCAGAAAGTGACTGTGCCTTATTACATTGTTTTATGAGTTTTTTGTTTTTTTCCTTCTGATGGTAGCAGCAGACTAGATGGAACCAAAAGATGTAAGAATGTAGAACTCTGAATCAATGTATGATAGGAAGCTCTCTGAAAACCCAGTAAAATCCACATGGCTGATTTATAAAGCAAGAAATTTAACATCCATTACCAAGTCATTGTATGCTTTAGGGAGTTTACTTGATACTACAGCCTAATCTATCTTAATTCATTTATATAATTGGATTTATGCAATTCCTGAAGACACTTAGAGCATTAGAAAATTTAAAGGGGAGAGACCTCAGGAGTTCTGATTTAGAAGATCTACTCTAGACACATGAGAAGTATGGATTAAAGGGACACCAAGCTGCAAACCAGTAAGAGTCTCAGTTATCATCACAAAATGATGATAGCCTTAAGAAAGGAGTGGGAGATTTAAAAACAGCAGATAGGCTAAAACTTCAAGTACTATGTTAAATAGTAATGGTGAGAGGGGACATCCTTGTCTTGCTCCTGACCATAGGGGAAAGGCTCTCAGTTTTTCCCCATTGAGGATAATATTAGCTGTGGCTCTTTCATACATGGTCTTTATGATGTTGAGGTATGTTCCATCTATCGTTACTTTGTTGAGGGTTTTTATAAAGAATTAATGCTGTATTTTGTCAAATGCTTTTTCTGCATCTATTGAGAGGATCATATGGTTCTGACCCTTTATTTTATTAATATGGTGTGTCACATTGATTGATTTGTGAATATTGAACCATTCCGGCAGCCCAGGAATAAATCCCACTTGATCGTGGGTGAATAATTCTTTTAATGTACTGTTGAATTTGATTTGCTAGTATTTTGTTGAGAATTTTTGCATTCATGTTCATCAGGGATATTGGCCTGTAACTCTCCTTTTTAGTGGGGTCTTAGTCTGGTTTTAGAATCAAGGTAATGCTGGCTTCATAGAATGAGTTTGGAAGTTTTCCTTCCTTCCTTTTTTGTTTTGTTTTGTTTTTGAACAGTTTGAGAAAATAGGCACTAAATTTTCTTTAAATGTCTGGTAGGTTCCCCTGGGAAGCCATCTGGCCCAGGACTTTGCTGGGAGATTTTTGATAACTGATTAAATTTCTTTGCTGGTTATGAGTCTGCTCAAATTTTCTCTTTCTTTTTGTTTCATCTCTGGTGGTTTGTAAGTTTCTAGGAATTTGTCCATTTCTTACAGGTTGCCCAGTTTATTGGCATATAATTTTTCATAGTATTCTCTTATAATTGATTGTATTTCCGTGGTGTTGGTTATGATCTCTCCTCTATCACTTGTGATTTTATCTACTTGGGTCCTTTCTGTTTTCTTTTTGATAATTCTAAGGGCTTATCATTTTTATTAATTCTTTTAAACAGCCAGCTCTTAGTTTCATCAATCCATTCTACTGTTTTGTTTTGTCTGTCTCTATATCATTTCTGCTCTAATATTATTTCCCTTCTTCTGCTGTCTTTAGGCTTTCTTTGCTATTACTTTTCTAGCTCCTTTAGCTGTAAGGTTGTGTATTTAAGACTTTTCAATCAGACAACAAAAAGAAATAAAAGGCATCCAAATTGGCAAGGAAGAAGTCAAACTTTCACTCTTTAAAGACAGCATGATACTCCACGTAGAAAACCCAAAAGACTCTGCCAATAATTTGCTAGAACTCATACATGAATTTAACAAAGTCACAGGATATAAAATCAATGTGCAGGAATCTGTTGCATTTATACATACCAATAATGAATGAGCAGAAAAAGAAATCAAGGAATTGATCCCATTTGCAATTACACCCAAAACATTAAGATACCTAGAAATAAATCTAACTAAAGAAATAAAAGATCTATACTCTGAAAACTATAGAACACTTATGAAAGAAATTTAAGAGGACATAAGGAAATGGAAAAGCATTCCATGCCCATGGACTGGAAGAACATTGTTAAAATGTCTATACTACCCAAAGCAATCTACACATTTAATAAATCCTGATCAAAATATCACCAGCATTGTTCACAGAGCTAGAACAAACAATCCTAAAATTTGTATGGAACCAAAAAAGACCCCAAATGCCAAAGCAATTCTGAAAAAGAAAAACAAAACTGGAGGATTTTAGGCTATATTACAAAGCTGTAGTCAACAAGACAATATGGTACTGACACAAAACAGACACATGGATCAATGGAGCAGAATAGGGAACCCAGAAATGTACCCACAACTATATGGTCAACTAATCTTCTACAAAGCAGGAAAGAATATCCAATGCAAAAAAGACAGTCTCTTTAACAAATTGTGTTGGGAAAACTGGACTGCAGCATGCAGAAGAATGAAACTAGACCACTTTCTTATTCCATACACAAAAATAAATTCAAAATGGATGAAAGACCTTCATGTGAGACAGGAAACCATCAAAATCCTAAGGACACTGGAGGCAGCAACCTCTTTGACATCAGCTGCAGCAACTTCTTACTAGACACACCTCTGTAGGCAAGGGAAGCAAAAGCAAAAATGAACTATTGGGACTTCATCAAGATAAAAACTTCCGCACAGCAAAGGAAACAATCAGCAAAACTAAAAGTTAGCCTACAGAATGGGAAAAGATATTTGCAAATGACACAAATGATAAAGGGTTAGTGTCCAAAATCCACAAAGTTCTTATCAAACTGAACACCCCAAAACCAAATAACCCAGTTCAGAAATGGGTAGAAGACATGAATAGACATTTTTCCAAAGAAGACATACAGATGGCTAACAGACACATGAAAAGATGCTAACATCACTCATCATCAGGGAAATACAAATCAAAATCACTATGAGATACCACCTCACACCTGTCAGAATGGGGAAAAGTAACAACATAGGAAACAACAGGTGTTGGTGAGGATGTGGACAAAGGGGAGCCCTCTTACACTGTTGGTGGGAATGCACACTGGAACAGACACTCTGGAGAACAGTATGGAGATTCTTCAAAATGCTAAAAACAGAACCAGCCTACGATCCAGCAAGTGCACTACTAGGTATTTACCGAAAGGATACAAAAATACAGATTCAGAGGGATATATGCAACCCTATGTTTATAGCAGCATTATCAAAAATAGCCAAACTATGGAGAGAGCCTCCAGATGTCCATCAACTGATGAATGGATAATGAAGAGGTGGTGTATGTATACAACAGAGTATTACTCAGCCATCAAAAAGAATGAAATCTTGTCATTTGCAACAACATGGATGGAGCTAGAGAGTATTATTCTAAGCCAAATAAGTCAGTCAGAGAAAGACAAATATCATCTGATCTCACTCATATGGGGACTTTAAGAAAACAGACGAACATATGGGAAAAGGGGAAAAGAAAAAATAAGAAGAGAGGGATACAAGCATAAAAGACTTTTAATGATAGAGAACAAAATGAGGGAGGCAGGTGGGGGATGGGGTTGATATAAGATAGGTATTAAGGAGGGCACTTTTTGTGATGTGCACTGGGTGTTGTATGTAAGTGATGAATCACTGAATTCTATTCCAGAAACCAATATTGCACTGTATGGTAACTGCCTAAAATTTAGATTAAAAAATAATATAAAAAATAAAAATAAAAAATAAAATAAATTAAACATAAAAAAAGATTCTCTCCCTCTCCCTCTGCTCCTCCCCCTTAAACACCACCTGCCACCACCAACCCCTGTACTTTCTCTAAAAAAAAAAAAAAAAAAAAAATGAGTTTTTTGTTTTACTTCTAAAAGTAGTAATCATTTCTTTTTTAGGTCAGTTTGGTCATTAGTATAGTTTCTTACCCTTTAGTAATATTTCTATTGTATCTTTAAGTTTTTTAAACATTGTTTAAAATACCCATTTTATATTTTGCCTCAGTAATTCTAACTTCTGAATTACTTCTGAGTTTTCCTTCTGTTGTCTGGTTTTTTTTTTGTTGTTGTTTATTTTTGTTTTGCTGTTAACCATGTATTTTTTCAGAGTCTCACAGGAAAATGGATGTCACTATAGAAGTCTTTAGCAATAATAATAAAAATAATTATTTTTAATAATTATTATAATTAGTAAAATAAAGGCATATGCTAACTTGAAAGAACTGGCATGCCAAATGTCAGCAATTCTGACAATAGCTTTCAGAAAATCCAGAAATGTAGCAATTACTAGAATCTCTAGCCAATGATCTCTTCTGAAACTCTAATGATTCAGGATGATATGTGGAAGCTGTGAGAGAAGAGGCAGGATGTTGCAGTTCACGCTCTCTCATGTAACTCATTTGGGTAACCAAGTAAGCAATTCTCAGAGGAATATTTCCACCAGTGGAAGTACCCTATAGCTGTGTTATCTACTAGGCTGTTTCTTATTCTCTTCAACTTTTCAGATTTTATGTGCATGCTTCTTATATGTGAACTTTAACTAGAACTTTCATCAAAGAATTCTAGGAAATGGAATACATTAAAAATCTTTGAAAAGCAAGAATAGTAATAAGCATCTAATGACAATATATATCAAGGTGGTACTTGTGTGGAATTTATTATTTTCTTGGATATTTTATATGTTTATACCATGAGCAGTATTTTCTTTTAATTTTTTGTGAAGGTTTATTTGAGGAAAAACTTGAGGCCAGGGTTGAAGGTAGTTTAGAGAGAAATTGCTCCTGTTTCTGACATTTCATGTAGAATCAAAACCATTTTAAATAAATCGTTTCCTTAAATTGCCACATATCCAGAGAGTGTGAATTTGGTGCAAACCTGTTTTGATGTTGACTTGAGGTTATGGAATCTGAAGAAAGAAAAAAAAAATGTTTCCCATCCTGAGAGCCAAGGTTTATACAGTTGTGAACTATATGTATTTTGGATTTGAGTTGGCAATTATAATTAAACACTGCAGTGAGGATTAGTCTTCTTGGATCCCAGTTTAATGGGCAAGGGACTTCTTATGAGATTCTGCACATCTCAGTAGGCTCTGGGCTTTATCCACAGTGACCTGAAAGTTAATAAAGTTTTATCAAGTATCTTCAAGGCAAAAGTAAGCTTTAGTGCTCCTCTGACCTCCCTGGAACCCTCTTTCATCTACTTTTTGGTTTCTGAATATCCTGTGTCTCTTTTCCAATTCATTAAGTTAAAACATATTTTATCCAACATCCTTCAGTTGTTTTCAGCATGATGGGTAGTTAATCCACCAAATTGCTACAAATAAAAGTCTATAGGTATTTTTTAAGGCAAATATATATCCTGAGAGAAAAATATTTGATCCCAAAATTATTAGAACATTTTATAATAAATCCAATCAAGATGATAAAAATAGACAATATATGTAAATATATGTAGACAAATATTTTATTTACAAAAGATTAGGAAATTATTTTAGTAAGAAGTATTAATGCTTACTTTTACAAAAAAAAAAAAGTATATCTGTGCTTGGCAGGCATTAGCCAACAAATACCAACACCTTGCACTTAACTTTCTACTTTACCTAATGTGGGTGAAATTATTTTCCATTCAAAGTAAGATAAATCCCACCTGAAGTAATTAAAATTTAAGACCAAAAACATCTCCCATAATAAAATGTACAAAGATAGAATTATTTCGGAGTTTATTGTTTTAATCTTTGCATCTTGATTTCATGATAATGTCCTTATTTTTCTCAAGTTACCTCCCCTCATGTTCCTAAGATGACTTTGTCATTTTTCAGATGGCACATTCAAAATGATGATGTTTGAAGTAAGAAGAGATTACATGTCACTTTTTTGAGAATGAGTAAAATTTTCCTAGAATTTACCTGAGGACTCACTCTTTGCTGTCATGGTCAGATTTACTCTGTCGCAAATATGCCTTTCCCACTCACTGGCAAAGGCAATCATATTGCTATGGTGAGTTTAAACTAGTTAGAATACACACCTGAGAATCAAAGAAGGTATTGAACCAAACAGTGAAAACAATTTTAAAAGTCACATTTATGTTAACACGTAAAATGAAGAAAGGTATATTTGTTGATGGATAATAGTAGATAAACATGACTTTATCTGCAGGTACATCTTCCCATATGTACTTAAGCAAACAAATGCAACAGCAAAAATGAGTAGTAATAACCGTTTATTTTAATATATTTTAATGTAGTACTTATTCACTGCAACAGATACCAACTTCTTTTCTAATGGCTGGACCATCGAATTTCCATCTGTACAAGTGAAAACATCAAATATTGGTATATGTTGTTCTTAATTAAAAATGAGAATGAGGTTTGTAATGTCTGAGCTGGTTTGTGTAGGTTTTGTACTGTATCATGGTTCTAACGATACCAAGAATGTAGGTTCTAGAGTAGTTCCTAACTTGTGCAATCCTTCTGCCAATCTGGAAGGAAAATTTTACTAGAATAGAAAAATTACAAATGGCTAAGTATTTGTATACTCATTTGTCCATCCTCATTAGTTCCTTGTAGTAAAGACAATGGATGAAAGCTCTAAAAGGAGGGGCGCCTGGGTGGCACAGCAGTTAAGCGTCTGCCTTTGGCTGAGGGCCTGATCCCGGCGTTATGGGATCAAGCCCCACATCAGGCTCTTCCTGATGAGCCTGCTTCTTCCTCTCCCACTCCCCCTGCTTGTGTTCCCTCTCTCACTGGCTGTCTCTAGCTCTGTCGAATAAATAAATAAAAAATCTTAAAAAAAAAAAAAAGATCTAAAAGGAAAATGACCGTAGGAGGGAAAAGAAAATAAAGTATAGATTTTAAGTAATTTCATTAAAAATGTGTTTCTGGAGGAGGATCCTGTGTTCTCTTTCTTTTTATAAATTACTGGGACTTTCCATTGAAGTTTATGGAAACAATTCTGCAGGCTAAAAAAAAAAAAATGCCCACTACTCCTTCCTTTACCTATAAATAACCAGAAAATCTTCTTGGAATTCTTTTCTTTTTCTTTTGTTGTTTTAAGCATTAGCTCACCTATTGGTAGCACTCTGAAAGGATATAGCAGTTCTTTTGTTTGTTTGTTTGTTTTTTGTTTTAATGTTTTTTTATTATGTTAGTCACCATACAGTACAACCCTGGTTTTTTATGTAAACTTCGATGATTCATTAGTTGCATATAACACCCAGTGCACCATGCAATACGTGCCCTCCTTAATACCCATAACCAGCCTATCCCATTCCCCCACCCCCTCCCCTCTG
Organism: Ursus americanus; assembly: GCF_024610735.1. Lineage (NCBI taxonomy): Eukaryota > Metazoa > Chordata > Mammalia > Carnivora > Ursidae > Ursus > Ursus americanus. Next base: position 42,083,212 of record NC_142141.1, on the reverse strand, counting down.
AAGCCCTCAGTTTGTTTCGCAGAGTCCATAGTGTCTCATGCTTCATTTCCCCTTCTGATTACCCCCCCTTTCTTTATCCTTTCTTCTCCTATCGATCTTCCTAGCTCTTATGTTCCACAGATGAGAGAAACCATATGATAATTGTCTTTCTCTGCTTGACTTATTTCACTTAGCGTTATCTCCTCCAGTGCCGTCCATGTTGCAGCAAATGTTGAGAAATCGTTCTTTTTGATAGCTGAGTAACATTCCATTGTATATATGGACCACATCTTCTTAATCCAGTCATCTGTTGAAGGGCATCTCGGCTCCTTCCACAATTTAGCTATTGTGGACGATGCTGCTATGAACATTGGGGTGCATATGGCCCTTCTCTTCACTACATCTGTATCTTTGGGGTAAATACCCAGTAGTGCAATGGCTGGGTCATAGGGTAGCTCAATTTTTAACTTTTTAAGGGACCTCCACACTGTTTTCCAGAGTGGCTGTAACAACTTGCACTCCCACCAACAATGTAGGAGGGATCCCCTTTCTCCACATCCTCCCCAACAACTGCTGTTTCTTGCCTTGTCAATTTTTGCCATTCTAACTGGCATAAGGTGGTATCTCAGTGTGGTTTTGATTTGAGTTCCCCTGATGGCTAATGGTTTTGAACATTTTTTCATGTGTCTGTTAGCCATTTGTATGTCTTCATTGGAAAAGTGTCTATTCATCTCTTCTGCCCATTTTATGATTTGTTTATTTGTTTCTCGTGTATTGAGTTTGAGAAGTTCTTTGTAGATCTTGTATGCCAGTCTTTTATCTGTAGTGTCATTTGCAAATATATTTTCCCATTCCATGGGCTGCCTCTTAGTTTTTTTGACTGTTTCCTTGGCTGTGCAGAAGCTTTTTATCTTGATGAAGTCACACAAGTTCATTTTACCTTTTGTTTCTCTTACCTTTGGAGACGTGTCATGAAAAAGGTTGCTTTGGCCGATGTCGTAGAGGTTGCTGCCTATGTTCTCCTCTAGGATTTTGATGGATCTCTGTCTCACATCGAGATCTTTCATCCATTTGGAGTTTATCTTTGTGTATGGTGTGAGAGAATGGTCAAGTTTCATTCTTTTGCATGTAGCTGTCCAATTTTCCCAGCACCATTTATTGAAGAGACTGTCTTTTTTCCACTGGATGTTTTTTACTGCTTTATCAAACATTATTTGCCCAAAGAGCTGAGGGCCATTTCTGGGTTCTCTATTCTGTTCCATTGCTCTATGTGTCTGTTTTTGTGCCAGTACCATGCTGTCTTTGTGATCACAGCTTTGTAGTACTGCTCGAAATCCGGCATTGTGATGCCCCCAGCTTTGTTTTTCCTTTTCAACAGTTCCTTGGCGATTCGGGGCCTTTTCTGGTTCCATACAAATTTAAGGACTATTTGTTCTAGTTCTTTGAAAAATGGCATTGGTATTTTGATCGGGATAGCATTGAAAGTGTAAATTGCTCTGGGTAGCATGGACATTTTAACTATGTTAATTCTTCCGATCCATGAGCATGGAATATTTTTCCATCTTTTTTTGTCTTCTTCAATGTCTTTCAAGAGTGATTTGTAGTTTCTAGAATATAGATCCTTAACGTCTCTGGTTAAGTTAATTCCAAGGTAATGTATGCTTTTTGGTGTTATTGTAAATGGGATGGATTCCCTAATTTCTCTTTCTTCAGTCTCATTATTCGTGTATAGAAATGCAACTGATTTCTGAGCATTGATTTTGTATCCTGCCACATTACTGAATTGCTCTATAACTTCTAATAGTTTGGGAGTGGATTTTTTTGGGTTTTCCATATAGAGTATCATGTCATCTGCGAAGAGAGACAGTTTGACTTCTTCTTTGCCGATTGGGATACCTTTTATCCCTTTTTGTTGTCTGATTGCTGTTGCAAGGACTTCTAGTACTATGTTGAATGATAGTGGCGAGAGTGGGCATCCTTGTCGTGTTCCTGATCTTAAGGGAAAGGCTTCCAGCTTTTCCCCATTGAGAATGATATTTGCTGTAGGCTTTTCATAGATGGTTTTTATGAGATTGAGGAATGTACCCTCTATCCCTACACTCTGAAGGGTTTTAATCAGGAAAGGATGCTGTATTTTGTCGAATGCTTTTTCTGCATCTACTGAGAGAATCATATGATTTTTGGATTTTTCCTTCTGGATAAAATCTAAGACAATGACCGATTTGCGAATGTTGAACCACGCTTGCATCCCAGGGATGAATCCCACTTGGTCATGATGGATATTCCTTTTAATGCACTGTTGGATTCTATTAGCCAGGATCTTGTTGAGAATTTTGGCATCCATATTCATTAGGGAAATCGGTCTGTAATTCTCTTTTTTGATGGGGTCTTTGCCTGGTTTGGGGATCAAGGAAATATTGGCCTCATAGAATGAGTTTGGTAGCTTTCCTTCTGTTTCTATTTTTTTGAAATAGCTTTAGGAGAATAGGTATTATTTTTTCTTTGAATGTTTGGTAGAACTCCTCAGGAAAACCATCCGGGCCTGGAGTTTTGTTTTTTGGAACGTTGTTTATCACTGTTTCAATCCCTTCATAATTAATTGGCCTGTTTAAAAAATCAGTTTCTTCCTGTGTCAGTCTTGGTAGTTTATGGGTTTCTAGGAAGTCCTCCATCTCTTCCAGATTTCTTAATTTATTGGAATAAAGCTGTTGATGGAAGTGTCTAATAATCCTTCCAAATTCATTGGTGTTGGTTGTGACCTCTCCCTTTTCATTCATAATTTTATTAATTTGGGTCCTTTCTGTATTCTTTTGGATAAGTCTTGCCAGTGGTCTGTCAATTTTATTAATTATTTCAAAGAACCAGCTTCTAGTTCTGTTGATCTGCTCTACTGTACTGCTGGTTTCTAATTCATTGATTTCTGCTCTAATCTTGGTTAACTGCTTTCTCATGCATGGATTAGGCCTCTCCCTCTGTTGTTGAACCAGCTTCTTGAGGTGAGAATATAAAAGCTGCATTTTAGATTTTTCTATTCTTTTGAGTGAGGCTTAGATGGCTATGTATATCCCCCTTAGGACTGCCTTTGCAGTATCCCATAGGTTTTGGACCGTTGCGTTTTCATTCTCGTTGGTCTCCATAAATTAAATTGATTTTTGATTTCCTGGTTTATCGAACCATTCCTGAGCAGGATGGTTCTTAGTCTCCAAGTGTTTGAGTTTCTTCCAAATTTTTCCTTGTGGTTGAGTTCCAATTTCAAAGCGTTGTGGTCTGAGAATATGTAGGGAATAATTTCAGTCTTTTGGTATCGGTTGAGTCCTGTTTTGTGACCCAGAACATGCTCTATTTTTGAGAATGTTCCATGGACATTAGAATAGAATGAATATTCTTTGGTTCTGGGGTATAGTGTTCTATATATATCTATGTGGTCCACCTCGTCGAGTATGGCATTCAAAGCTCTTGTTTCTATGTTGGTTTTCTGCTCCGGTGCTCTGTCAATTGCTGATAGTGGAGTGTTGAGGTCCCCTACTATTAACGTATTTTTATCTATATGTCTCTTTATTCTGGTTAAGAGTTGGCTTGTGTATCTTGCTGCTCCCTTGTTGGGGGCATATATATTTATAATTGTCATATCCACTTGTTGGATACATCCTTTAAGAATAATATAGTGCCCTTCTGTGTCTCTCACTATAGTCTTTAGTTTAAAATCCAATCTGTCTGATATGAGAAATGCTACCCCAGCTTTCTTTTGAGGTCCACTGGCGTGAAAGATGGTATTCCATCCCTTTACTTTCAGTCTGGATGTATCTTTAGGTTCAAAATGAGTCTCTTGTAGACAGCAAATGGATGGGTCATGTCTTCTTATCCAAACTGCAACTCTGTGGCATTTATGGGAGCATTTAGGCCATTTACATTGAGACCGATTATTGAGAGAGATGATTTTAAAGATGCCATGTTGCCAGTAAAGTCTTTGTTTCTATAGATTGTGACTTTCTGTTCTGTATCACTCTTGGGGCTTTTCTACTTTTATAGAACCCCCCTTATATCTCCTGTAGGGCTGGTTTCATGGTTATGAAATTGGTCAATGACTGGCGATTCTGGAAGGTCTTTATTTCTCCATCAATTCTGAATGACAGCCTTGCTGGATAAAGGATCCTTGGCTGCATGTTTTTCTCTGAAACAGCTTTAAAAATGCCCCCCCCCCAACCCTTTCTCTCATTCCAGGTCTGTGTAGACAGGTCTGACATAATTCTGATACCTTTGCCTTGGTACGTGAGAAATTTCTTTGCCCTGGCCACTTTCAATACTGTATCCTTGGATCTAATATTTGTGAATTGTACTATGACGTGATGTGGAGTAGGTTTGTCGTGGTTGAGCTTGGGAGGGGGTCCTCTCTGCCTCTTGGACATGAATGCTTGTTTCCTTTGCTAGATTAGGGAAGTTTTCTGCTACAATTTGTTCAAATATCTCTTCTAGACCTCTGTTTTTCTCCACCCCCTTGGGGATGCCAATGATTCTGACATTGGAACGTTTCATTGAGTCAGTAATCTCCCGTAACCTACATTCTTGAGAATGGATTTTTTTGATTCCAGATTCTATTTTAGTTTTCTCTTCTACTAACCCATCCTCCAGTTCACTAATTTGTTCTTCTGCCTCATTTACCCTGGCCGTCAGAGCCTCTAGTTTTGACTGCATTTGGCTCATAGAATTTTTAATTTCTGCCAGATTCACTCTCATTTCCGCCCTTAGAGATTCTATATTCTCATTAACATTTTCATTAATACTTTTTTCAAGTCTAAACATCATCTTGACCATTGTTACTCTGAATTCCATTTCTGATAATTTGGTTATATCCATATCCATTAGTTCTGTGGCAGAGGCCACAGACTCAATGTCTTTTCTTTGCTGGGGGGGATTTCTCCTTCTCATCATCTTGATGAGGAGAGGTTGCGGGGTTGTCCAGAGCCCAAATTATTGACCTGGACCCAGGCAGTGTGCACTTGTTTTATAGGGATCTTAGGGATGTGGGCTTCTTAATTTTTCAGCCTCCTTCTGGGGGAGGGGCCTGCCAAGGCGATACTCAGGCAACCCTGTTTGGGTAGAGTCTCCATGTCCCCTGCGAGGGGGGATGGCGATGGGCACACTGTGAGCCGGTATTTCCAGGCTTTTGTTCTCTGGCGGCTTTCCCTGGCGGTTTGCTGTGCCTCTTCTGAGAGTCAGAGCAGCAGCAGCCGAATCTCAGCCTCTGTCTCAGAACAGAGGGATCGTGGACCGTTCTCCACTGATGCTCTGGCCACTTTAACTCTGTTTCTGTTGGTGCTGCTCAACCCTGCAGCATCCGGGGATGTGCGCCCCACACCCGGCGTTCCAGCCCTCACTTCCAGGGCTGGGGCATCTCTGTCCTTTGTGTTTCTAACGCCACCAGCCACCTGCCGCCAGCCGCCCCACACACGCTCCTGGAGCTCCCAGTCTCAGTCTGGATCCAGTGAGCACACCGGAGTTCCGGTGTTCCGCGAGATGCCTGGTGGCGCGCGCTCCCGGCTCACAGTCTCAGTCTGCTGTTTTGCGGGTGCCATCCGCGAGCCCACCCGCTCTCCGGTGCAGTTGGCTACCGCTTCCCGGTGCCAGAACGCAGCGGCTCCCTCCCCCTTCCGTTTATCTTCCGATATCTGTGTGTGGTTTCATGGCTCCCCGCTTTATACCTCAATACTCAGCGCTGGAGATGTTCATTTGTAGAGATCCAGATGCATCTTCCTGCATCTCAGGCTGATTCCATGGATGTTCAGGCTGGTCTGGTACCTATCCAGCTCGACTCAGGGGACCGGCTGAAAAAGGGGTCCCCTACTCCTCTGCCATCTTAACTCCCTTCGGATATAGCAGTTCTTAATATTCACCTGAAACATTATTGATAAGTCACATATTCAGGGAGTGAAAACTGAAGAGTTCATAAGTGACCACAGAATAGAACCAATAGAACCAAATAAACACAGAATATTTTCTTCTGAGTTCCATCCACGCTTATCAACCATTAAATTTCCTTTTTGTTTAGTTTGGTTTGGCTTGAATAGCATTCAGAAAGAAAACTCCCTTGGGCTTCTTAGGTGTGATTTATAACAAACATTAAGTTTAAAATTAGTTTTTTGTTGGAATTTCCCTGAGAGTTAAGTCCCCTTAGGAAATTACTACCCTCACTTGAACCTGCATGGTCTGTAGCAGATGAATTATGGCTCAAAGAAAGACATTCGTTAAGAGAAAGTTGAGAAGGATTGGGGAAATCAAGGAGGCAGCAAAAACAATATTCTGATTTAATCTGTTCAGCCAATGTCTGAAAGAATTGAGTTCCCCCATCCATACCAGAAAATGCATTTATTCGGGAAAAAACACAAATAAAAAGGAAGAGCATCATCCTTCAACAGCCACATGTATTCCTCATTTCCCTCAGGAGAAAGTGAGTAGGCTTCCCTAGAGAACTTAATTCAGTGGCTCTCACTCTTTTCAGTGCCAGATTTTAGAAGCTAGTTCAAGATAAAAGAAGGTATGGATAAAACTGAAGAATGAGACAAATTCAATCCTCAAGAGGGATTGCCCCTCAACCAAAGTTTATCTCTGGTTGTATTACTTATACCCAAGAAACTAATTTTCATAGCAGCAGAATGATTTTAGGCTTTGTTTTGTCTTGAGAAATAGGTGAACAGGGCTTTAAATGATTTCATATACAATTAATTTTAAAAACATTTAACCATAAGTACTCGTTTTTAAAAAAAGTTTATAATAAACGGATTTTAATGAAAATTTAAAATTTCATCACAGAATGAGTGGAATAAGATTAACACTGTATGGAGAGGTTGTACTACTGATCCAGTCAATATAGGCTCCTAGGTTTTCATTTGCCAAATTTTATCTGTGCAGTTGTTGTATGTGAGTGTGTAATGGCAGTGTCTAGGTATCCCTAGACTTCTTGGGATTAGTAACAGCTCACGGATAGGTATAAAGAATTTGAGACTGACTAGTTTAGGGCTAGAGTTCCTGTATCATGGAAAAGAATATCCAGTTGCTACTTGACTGCAGTCATGTTTTCATTAGTTAAAATAACTATCCTTTTCTGAAGAAATGCATCTTCCAAACACTTTTTCTTTATACATACTTCAGGATAGGAAAGACGACTGTAAAGCTTTAAAGAATTGCCATTCCTCTGATCACACTGACATCTCTACTTCAAAGTTCTGTTTGAGATATAGTTTTTGAACCTCACTGCACCAGTATCTTACCTCACTTATAACTTTTCCTTGAAATGAAAATTTGGCTAAAGAAAATAAATCTTGGACCATATGAATGTGGGATTTGAAACAATGCTTAAGAGAAAAAATAATTTTTTGAGTCTCTTGTTTAAAATACGAGAGAGAGAAAGCTCATTCTAATTTGCATCATCAGAATTCATTTGGTTTTCTTTCAGACATAGTGGATATAGCGGGCAGAGGTTTCAAGACCGCTTTCCTTTGCTTGGGTAGAGGTAGAAGGTTGAGCGTGGGAGAAATGTTAGAATCCCATTCTCCAAAATCTGAAGCCAGAATAATCTTTATTTTAGTCTTAAATGGAAGACAGAGATTTAAGTTACAAGACTGTTGTCTTAAGAACTTTCTAAGCTTTACCATTGCCTCATCTCTAAATTGTTTATATCTTGTTTCCTTCTGGTGATTTGCCTTAAGACCTAGTATAAGAAAACTATATGTCAGAGAAAGATGCTGTATTATCTAACTTACATGTGGAACTGAAAATTGTACTCATAGAAACAGAGGGCATAGAATGGTGGTTGCCAGGGGCTGAAGGGTTGGGAAATGAGAGTACAAACTCTTAGTTTGTAAGATAAGTTCTGGGTATCTAAGTATAGCATAGCGACTAAAAACACTGTATTGTATATTTAAAGGTTGCTGTAAGACCAGAGCTTTAAGGGCCTCGCCATCACAAAAACAACAAATGGTAATTGTGTGAGGGGAAGGGTAAGTTAACTAACCTCGTCATGATAAACATTTTGCGATATATATACCAAATCATCACATCATACACCTTAAACTTACATAATGTTACATGTCAATTATATCTCAGAAAAGCTGGCACAGAATGAGAGAGCGAGAGAGGCGGAGAGAAAACTCTCTGGGTGTTTGTCTCTGAGACCAGCAATAAGTAGGCATTCAATCTGGTCTGCAGGTTCATTTGTAAAGCCGAGAGAGATCCCCAGGTGCATGTATCAGTGGTGGAGGCCGCAGGGATGAGAGAAAAGCGGGCTACACATACAGCCCTGGATTAGAGGATGAAAGGAAAATCGATGGGGATAATCCAAACTTGAGAAGGGATGTCATGACTCAGCAGTTACAAGAAAGCCTTGAGGAGGATTAAGGCAAAAGGCAAAGTGACAAAACATTGGACAGTATGTGTGACACCAGGGCATTAGAATGAATGTACTCTAGTCCAGCTTGCACCTCCAGAATTTAGATCTTTAGGAAAGGGAATGGGTTCTAAGCGATTAAAATAACAAACACTAGAAATTAATTATTTGAAATTTTATGAAATCTAGGAATTTTTGAAATCCTAAAGTTGAGGGGCAGCTTCTGCCCAATGCATGATCACCTAAATTCCATCCTTTGTACTTTTCTCCTCTCTCTCCTTGCGTCTTTTGCCAGGGGCAATCTTTTAAGACCTTTTAGTGGTTTAATTGATTTCATCCACTACCTGTAGGGCAATGAATTGCAACTTTGTTGCCAGTTTTCCCATTTCTATACAATTTCTTCCTTGGCAATTGCAATCACCTCAAATTAAACACATCTAAAGCTAAGCTAGTCTTCTTGGACTCTCACCTATCACCACCGTTAGCTGCTGTAAAATACCATCTGCTACGTGTACATGTGCAAACGCAATCAGAGGTCATCTCCCAACTACATAACATGGGGGGGGGTAGTATATTTTCTTTATTATCTCTTCAGTAGTTAATACTATGCCTAATAGTAGGAGTTCATTCAATGGTGAAGTAGCGAATGTGTGGAAGAGTAGAAACTGAGGAAGATGGTCCCATGCCATGCCTCAGCCGTGACAGGAATAAAGGGCATCAAGGTTGGGAAAGACAAATCACATGATCTAGAGGCTTTGAAGGAATCTAGGGAGGCAGAACACCTGCACACACAGAGGGGCAATTACGTAAAGACACAGGGAGAAGGCACCATCTACAAGCCAAGGAAAGAGGCCTGGAACAGACCCTTCCCATAAGGGCCTCACAGGAAACCAACTTGCAGACACTTTGATCTTGGCTTTCTTGCCTCCAGAATTTTGAGAAATAAATTTCTGTTGTTTAAGCCACACAGCCTGCAGTATTTTGTTACAGTAGCACTAGGTGACTAATGCAGATTTTAGTATGTGATATTAGTACGTACAGATATTAGCATGTGTCACGGTAGTACGTCTAGAGGGGAAGATTTCCTCTATATATTAAAAAAAAAAAAATCGTGGGTTTCGTACCTGAAGAGTAGAACAGAGTTCAGTTCTAAGCCTATATGCATAATCCTAAAGAGGAAAAACTCTGATGAGAAGTTGCTGTTTTTCATCAAGATTTAAATGCAATTATAATAAAACCATGTTTGTTTGCACTAGAGTCAGATGCTTAAACAAGTCGATAAATTTCTGGAAACACAGGAAGGAGAGATGCTTTGTTTACTTTTATTTCCATATTAATTTTAGTACTGACAGAGGCTGACAAAGTGATAGCCTTAGAGACCACTAAAATCATTTCATTCACAAAATGGGTGTTTTAGGAGTAAATGCTCTGCAGATCGCTTCTCTGTCAAGAGGGTTGCTCAGGGCTCGGCAGATGGCCACTGGAGTTGGAAAACATCTGTTCACTCTCCCTCCTTTTGTCAGTCCAGAACCCACAAAGATAAAGGCTTTCATATAATGATGTTATCTGCCTACCAAGACCATGTTTTATTCGGCAAGGACCAGGAAATTCAGTGATTTTGATACATGTGATTCAAATAGTGCCAAGGTGTGAAAACATTTCAGCTACATAATAGAGACGATACCCTATAAGAAAGAGCAGCAAATATAAGGTCATGAATTGACCATTTGAACTTATTAAAGTAACTCACAAGTCAAAACTTTTTTGCACCTAAGAAAATGAGTGCAGATTTCAAAAAATTGCATTTGTTCCAAACCCTACAACAACTTAATTTCTACTCTAAGTTTGGCTTGTACAAGTAAGTTTTAAAATAGAAGCATAAAAACTTAGAAAGAATTTTAATATCTTTTAAAGCCAGGCTTTCACTGGGATATGTTTTCTCAGACCAAAAACAATTGAACTGAAAATATTAAGCACCTGCTTGGCTCATGCAAAGAAGTTAGGTATTAGGGTTGGCAACAATACAGTAGTATTTCTGCCTTCTAGAGCTTCAAAAGATTTAAAACAAAAAGACATACCAAGAAGTAAGAGTAATAAGGAAAACATTCATAAATTACATCTACATGGCCCACCCAGTCAGGTGTAAAGGTGGTCACGTAAGGTCTCATGGAGAAGGAAGACCTTCAGGTGAATTCCAAGGGACAGATTGTGACAGGGAGGTAGGAAATAGCATTCACTATGAAAGTCTTGTTAAAAAAAGAATAGAGTCAGAATTCCACGACTGGGTTCAGATAGACTGGATAGAATAGTCCAGTGGTTTTCAATCATTTTTAAGACATCTACTGGAATATATTTTGTTACATTTCCTTTTGATTTAATTTCACATTTACAAAAAAGTTGCAAAAATAGCCCTGTATTTTCTACATGCTTTACTTACATTCACCAGTTATTGACAATTTTCCTCTTAACATTCTTTCTCCCTCTCTAGGTACGTGGCTATCCTTTTGACATATCTCCATGATTCTTAGAGCACATCTGTAATGTCTGGCACGACAGGATGGTCCAGGCTTGCATCTTGCTTTTTGTGGCTCAGCCCCACTACACGCTACTTTCCCTGTTCCTTTCTCCATGGATAACAGTTTTTAGAAAACAAACCTGGGGAACCAAGTGTATTCACAGCTTCTATGCCTTCTCGGTGAACAGACTTGGAAATATGTCTCTATTAAAATGACAAGTTCACATCGATGTCTCTAATTTTACCCAACAATTCAGGGCACCTAGTTTTGAGGGTTTTTTAAAAAAATATTTTAACTCCTTTTGAAAACAATGACAAACCTGGTTCTCATTAACCTCAACATATTTACGCATTTGCTTAAACTTAGCAAACACAGAAGACAGCTTTGAAATTGGTAACCTATACCACTAAAGCAAAACAAAAAACTCCTAACTAGAGTTCAGTATTTGTTTACCATTCCTTTGTTTCTTTGAGATAAAATGTAATTAGAGTGAAATGAGCAAAGCTTAAACGTAAAATTTAATGAGTTTTGACAAAAGAATACACTGTTAAGACATAAGATTTACATCACCTCAGAAACACATGGCTGTTTTCAATCAGCACCCTTATCCTCCACAGAGGTAAATACTATGACTTACTTCTTTTCCATCATGGATTGGTTTTGCCAGTTCTAGAATACAGCATGAATAGAATACTACAGCATATAATTTTTTGTATCTAGTTCATCTTCCAAAGTGTCTGTGAGATGCATCTTTTTTATGTTTTAGGGTTTTTTTTATTGAAAAGCAGTATATTTGTAATATGAATTTACCATAAAATATTTACATATTTTCCTATTTATAAAGTAGGGCCACTTCTAGTTTTTGACTGTGTATAAAGCAGCTCTGGACATTCTTGTGTAAAACTATTTATAGACATGGGATTTCATTGATCTGGGATAAATAACTAGGGTAGAATTTCAGGGACAGATGTATTCCTTTATGATAGGCTACCAAACTTCCTTTTTTCAAAGGAGGTACATTATTTTTATTCTCACCAACATATATGAGACCTAGTTGTTCCATATCCTGGCCAACATTAGGTGCTGATAAACTTTTAAATTTTTATCATTCCAGTGAGTGTAGATAAATTTGATTTTAATTCACATTTTCCTAATGAATAATGTTGAATATTTTCTCTTATGTTTATTGAACACTTGTACATCTTTCTGTGTGAAGTATACAAGCTTTTTTTGTCCATTTTGCTAGATTGCTTATATACTTATTATTGAGTTGTTAAGGTTCCTTACATAATTTTGTATGATGGTCTTTTTTCTGTTATAGGTTTTGCTTATACATTTTATTAACTCTCCTACATTGATGAAGTCTGATTTTAATGAAGTCTAATTTATGTCTTATCTTTATTGTTCCTTTTTGTGTTCTAAGAAATCTTTGCCTCCCTCAGGTTCCAGTTTATTTTTTCTAAACTTTTAGAGTTTTAGCTTTGCATTTAAATTTAGCTCCATTTCAATGTTTCTGTATGCTACTAAAGGGGATTAAGGTTTGTTTATTCCATACGTGCATCCAGTTATCGCAGGGCCATTTGTTTAAAAGACTTCCCTTCCCCATTGAAATGCTTTGGCATATCTGTCCAAAATTAAATGAATTTATAAGTGTTTGTCTATTCCTGGATTCTTTATTTTGTTCCACTGTTCTACTTTTTCTATTCTCATACCAATAGCAATCTATATAACTTAGTTTCACATGATGATTTAGAGTTTCCCAACTTTTTTCTATCTATGTGTGGTCTTCCATTTACTTTCAGTCTTTAGGATATGTCCTGGCTTCTGGGAATGCAGGCTGGTACAGCCACTCTGGAACACAGTATGGAGTTTCCTCAAGAAGTTTAAAATAGATCTACCCTATGACCCAGCAATTGCACTACTAAGTATTTACCCCAAAGATACAAATATGGTGATCCTAAGGGGAACCCACACCCCAATGTTTATAACAGCAAGGTCCACAATAGCCAAACTGTGGAAAGAGCCCAGATGTCCACTGACAGATGAATGGATAAAGAAAATGTGGTACATATATACAATGGACTATTACTCAGCCATCAACAAAAGTGAAATCTTGCCATTTGCAAGGGCATAGATGGAACTATAGGGTGTTATCCTAAGGGGAATAAGCCAATCAGAGAAAGACATTTATCATATGATCTCACTCATACGTAGAATTTAAGAAACAAATAGAGGATCATAGGGGAAGAGAGGAAAAATAAGACAAAATCAGAGAGGGAGACAAACCATAAGAGACTCTTAATCATAGGAAACAAACTGAAGGTTTCGGGGGGGGGGATGGCATAACTGGATGATATAATGAGCACTGAGTATTACATAAGACTAATGAATCACCGTCTTCTACCTCTGAAACTAATAATACATTATATGTTAATTAATTGAATTTAGATTGAAAAATTAAAAAAATAAATAAAAACTGTTTTAAAGTAGTTTTTGTGTTATATATACTTAGTTGATCTAAAAATAAAAGGTACTTCATGTAGGAGGGAAAAAAAAAGTCTCCTCCACCAGGGCCCAGGTGCAAACGGATTAAATGGGCACCATCCACCTTGTCCTATTCCTGGCAGTATCCACCAACCAAGTTATTTTGAACAACTCTCTGCTCCAGCCAGGGCCACTTAATCCATTCATCTCCATCCACTTTCCCTGAGTGCAGGGGAAGGCGGGATATTTTTGAACGGCAACTGATGAGCCTGAGGCTGAGCCAGGCACAAGTTTTTACCCATAGTATCTGGAGGAGCTGACTTCGGGGTTCAGTGGTGTGACATCACCAACATCTTTAAGGTGGTCCACTACAAGCTGGTGAGAAGGTCACATGTCCACCTTCATGTTTATCTTCAGGTACCCTGCAAAGGGCATCGGTGCCTGGACTGCACAAAAGAGCAAGATCTTCTCAAAGGAAGTACTGAAGGTAGATGTGTTTCATGAGTCAGGCATGCTTTGGTCAGCCAGCTGCTAGAGCATATGGAGGCTATGATGAAGGTCATTGCATCAGGCGCAAATACTGCACTGGGCTTTGTTCAGATGCTTCCTGACAGATGTCACCTGTCCACCAAAGAGCAGCTGTTGGAGCAGATGTACATGGCCCTGGGCAACCATCTTCTTGAACAAGACCACTTCCATGGGCAGGATGTTCTTGGTACCTATAACTTGATCCTGTCGTTGGCCACTGGCTGTGCTGTTGCAGGACTCTGTCCCCTCCCGGGAACTGACCTCTACCCCGGGTTCTTGATAGGTGGTCTCTGGCATAGGGTCCTGCAATTCCTGAGGTTTTCCATCATAGGTGCCAGGGAGAGAATTATCACAACTCCTCCAGCATATGAGGGTACTAACCTAGCCATGGGGGATTCCTTGCTCTGATCCTTCTGTCACACATGGGAGACAGCTCTCAATTTGCATTTCTAATTTTTGTTTGAAATAAAGTCCTTAGTTGGCATGCTTGCATAAACAAACAAAACAAAACAGGAGTTACCACTATTCATATTCCTGTCACCATTAGGTGGGGGATATTTCAATTGTGTGATTTATAAATTGATAAATATCTATATTACACTTGCAGGAAGACAGAAAGTCAAGGAATAATATCATTTAGAGGTTTTAACTGACATGGGAGGGAAAGAAGAGAAAATGATTGAAAATTACAAAGAATTTGGTCCTGTTTAGTTACATAATTGATGGACACAGAAGACCCAATGTAAGGATCTCATTTTATGATTGTGAGTTTTGGTATAGATGTACTGTGCTAAAATAAGAAAAGACATTTATATCCAAGTAGCCAAAGACCGTTGGAAATACACACATTACATTCATTCATGACTGAAGAAAGTAGTGGTAAAGAGCTCAGATATCTAATGAGTAAGAGAAGGAAACAGAACATGCTTTAAGAAAGTCAAGGAAAATGTGGGCTTGGGAAATATTAGGTTTGTGATTTGTGAATCCCCATTATTTTTAATGGTTGACACTAAGGAATTTAGAAGACAGGGGAAGGTAAGGCAAAAATAAGGAGTTTAAATTGTGAAATATTAATTCTTAGAAATCAGTAATTCAAAAGGAGAGATGGAGTTTGAAGAAAAACAACGGCAAGAGCAGTGTGATGGCTATCTCTGTGTTTGTTGATTATTTACCTGTTTGGTTAAATTAAAAGTTACAAAGGAGAATGAGAACTGAAGCATACAGGATACAGGCTGGGCTATAACTGAAAACATAAGTGGAGAAATTGCTTTTTGGCAGTCGTACAAATGCCTTTTGGCCTGAGGCTGGAGGGTAGGAAGGAGCTAAGAAAATAGAGAGTGAGAAGAGACATCACTTCAAATAACTTTGATTTCTCAATAAATATGTTAGATTCAATTAATATAAGTGAATATAAAACTAAGAAAAGTGGAAAAGTTTTGGAACAGATACTGTGGAAGTACAGCCAAAGAGGAGTGGAAGTATTATCAAAATCTTTCAGAGCCTAATCGATCTTAGTATCTTTCACATAATACGAGCTCAAAATAGTGATGACAGTCTATGATTTTCATGAGATAAATATTCTGTATAATAAGAGCAAAACTAAACCAGATAATGAATTATACAGAATAAATTAAACTATTGTAAAGGAGAGCAGATTCCCATCCCTTTTCTTGAGACATCAAAATGATGATTTTTAAAACATGGTATCCATAATCTCATTAATATCAGCACTTACTAGGCACAACGATTTTTCAAACCATTTCACTTGGACATAGTTCCTCTGAAAATGTTTTTCATAGTTTTCCTACATCTTTTCTTTTATTGATAACTAGATTATTATGAGATCCAAATATATCTAGTATATTAGGTAAACAATGTTTAAAGAAATCACCATTCTGGGGGCACCTGGGTGGCTCAGTTGGTTAAGTGTCTGCCTTTGGCTGAGGTCATGAACCCAGGGTCCTGAGATCGAGCCCCGCATCAGGCTCCCTGCTCAGTGGGGAGTCTGCTTCTCCCTCTCCCTCTGCCCCTCTGGTCATGCGCTCTCTCTCTCTCAAATATTTAAAGAAGAAAAAAAAAAAAAAAAGAAATCACCACTTGGAAAGCATTCCTTTAAAATCTAACACTCATGGAGAGAAAATACTGATATATAATTTTAAGCATTCTCATAATGATAAACAATACTTATGTAAAAAAATCTAAACCAACAATCGAGGTTTGCAATTATAATATTGTGTAAATTCAAGTCTGCAGATTTTACTCAAGTCAAAGTGTTATAAACATTCAGTTGTGACAGTGACACTATCCTTGTTACCATCCTTTGTATCAGACCACATAAAAGATTTCCCAGGATTGATATCTACTTAAATGTACAGAAATTCTTTTGTATTTTTTGAATATGTAAAGCTTTCATCTTCCACTTAAAAGGATAGGACTCTGTGTGTGGTAATAGGACACATGGATGAACACTGCACAGCCACGAAGGGATGTAATTTACCCCCTTCCCCATTTCATTAGAACAAAGACCAAGTGACTGAATTTTGAAAGATTAAGTTAGTGGATTCAATGAAATGAAAAGGAAAAAACTTAACTAATGTTATGTTGACAGTGTTCACATTAATTATTGGGATTGTTAACCAAGAGTGTTCAATAGAACAACTCTGGACTTGGACTGTATACTTATCTATTTTGATATCAGAAAACAAATAATACGAAAATTCTATTTTCAAATTTTTAATCTTTTTTGTTACCTTTCCCACAAGATTTCCTTTTTTTGCCAAACTTTCTATTTCTAAAAAAATCTGCTATAACATTTTTTTTCTTTAATTTTTTATATTTTCTTTTCCTCTTTTCTCCTACTTTCCTTTATTTCTTCCTTCCTTCTTTAGAGAATTATTATTTTGCCTTCCAAATACACTTTCTTTATATTTTTTCTCACCTCCCAACATTGTCTCTGTTTCCCATTTTAGCACATAGGCTATATTATAACTTCGTCTTAAATGTTTATCTCAAATGTTAGGTGCTCCTTGGCAATTTATATGTAACAGTGAGACACTAAAAATCAGCTTAGAAAACCCTTCAACACAGACCTACTGCCCATCACTGACTGATTGGATCAGGACCAGACAATAATAGTAGGAAATATTTTGGCTGTATTTGCTTTACGGAAAATAATAACTTCATTGTTGTTTCTACCATAAGTTTGATTATTAGCTTTCTAGACACTAAACTGGTGCTGGGCATCAAACCATTTCGATCAAATCATCTTCACTTCTTACTTTTTTGTGGAACCAGGAAAGGAGAGCTTATGTGGTCCCTACCTAATTTTTTCAATGGATAACCAATGAAGGTAATAAACAAGAGAACTTACTAATCCTATACTTTGTTTGGTTATTGGTCAAAAATAATAGCTTTGTAGTTTTTCTGTCTTATAAACATTTAGGTGGTAGGAAGTCATTTAGCTCAGTATAGACTGGCACATGGAATAACTATACAATGCAAAATCAGGACCAAAAGTTTAAAAATAACATGAATGAATACATATGTAAATAAAGGGAGAGGACATATCTTAGCGTAACCAAAACTGGTAATTTTTTTTTCTCTTTGTAAGTCTGTATTTTGGGTTGTAAAATTAAAATGCCTCACTTTTTTTTTTTTTTGATATGCATTCACCTATAAGGACTTTGAGACTCAGAAATGGCTTTCTCCAAGAAAACTTATCCAATTTACATCATGCACTTAGAGTTCACTTCGGGATCAATGCTTTCATTACTAGAGAGGCTCTATCACTTTCTGGAAGTAATAGTTCCTGGAATGTTAAAACGTCTCACCTTTGATATTGGTGGTAAACTAGAATTTATGACCTATCCTGGTTGGCACTGAAAGCCCCATTTTCCCTCTCCAGCCTGCCCATTGTCTTCACCAGAAAGAATAAGTTTTCACTGTTTAGCCAAGTTACATCTGAGATGGTTGCCAGGGTTTGGGAAGCACTTATGCAGCCTTCTTCGGTTTCATGCACAAAGAATGAGCAGGTAGCATTTACTATGAATAAATCAATAAGACTGATGCACTAGAAATGCAGTTTGAAAAGGGCAGCCGTCTTCTAAAAGCTTTGGAAGCTCACTTTTAACTTTAGAGAGAGGGGTGAAAGTTGAAATTCACATGGTGGGATTATAACCATTATCTTTTTTCATGTGTATAAAAGAACTATAACTCACTGGGACTTACAGCAACAGTAAGAACTTTTCCAAGAGATGAAGAAACATAAAGATTGCTCTTTCGTGCTTCAAGATATTTTGTTTATTCTGTTAAAAAAAATAGAAAGCTATTTGTTTTTATGCAGTGTCCATGTATTGCTCAGGAATTATGACAAACCCTAGTTTATGACAATGATGATAATAGAGCTAGGAGATCAGAAACCCATTGAAAAACGTCATTCTGTACAGAATAGACTTTAATAAAATCAGAGAATAAATAGTAGATATTCCTACCCAATAACATATTATTTTCTGATTAAATAATAATCACAAGATACATTTTGATGTGGATATTTATAAAGCAATAATTTGTGATACTGATGACATTTTCTGGTTTACAACCCTCATCTGAGGGTACTGGCATTCTGACCTCAAAAAACTTTTTCGGGAATGCAATGTTTGTACCTACCAGTGGTAGTTAGCAACCGCAGAATACAAACTGACTCCTGTGTAACATTTTTGAAGTGCATTATAGGCAAATAATGATCTATTTCTAAAAGCAACAATATAGTGATGCTGCAGGTAACAGAGCTAATCCATTTTTTAAACAGTCATGTTCAGAAGAAAGGGAATATAGAGATACTTGCCGCTAAGGCTTAATACAGCTTCCAGAAAAGTTTTTTCATATACATCAAACTTCGTAAGATTTCTGCAACAACTGGGCAAGCAGCATTTGGTTTCAGGCTGCTTCATTCTATAACAGATAAAAGGTTTATGTGAGGCCTCTCTGTTTGGGAGACTGATTTTAATCACAGACAGTTCTAAGAGTTTGAAAACCTCTGTTTTATTTTCTGGCTTCCTCCATGCAGAGAGGGTAATGGTGACATAATTAGAAGAGGGGACTGAATTTAAAAGTCGTGACATGTGTTATTTTGTCACCTTTTTTTTTTTATCACTGGTGTGCTATATTTAAAGCATTATTTTAGATTGTGGAGACATGAAACAAGTTGGGAGGTTCTTGAGATAATGATACAGGATAAAGGTATGGCTTCTATGCTCTGAGTTCTCACAATAGCCTGGAAGAGTCTGACAAGTACACATGTTAGACGAGAGTAATTAAAATAGAGGTCCACAAACTATAGATCGAGAATAGAAAAGTCCAGGTTTTATATTGCCATTTTAATGCATTCATATGGCACAGGTATTTCTCCTATATGTTAAGAATACATAAAGTTAACTGGATATCCTAAGATCAAATAAGTAGAGACCAATGTACCAATGTGTGTGTTATGCCAACAGTCATTTGTTTGCAGGAGAGGACGAGTGGTGAGTGGGGGGAGGAAAGACTCATATTTTACCTGTATCAGAAAAAAATGTCATGACATTTCCAATTTGGAATCTCTGTTCTACCAGGAAAGTTCCTTTTCTCTGCCACATAATTTATCTTTCCCTTCATTCCTCACTTAAAGAGCTGCTAATTTTTTTTTCCCCTCTATCATCCTAAACAATTCAGTTTTCACTCTCAGCTGGCATGCTTAGCTTAGCAAACAAAAGCCTGGTGATTAGTAGAACCACAAACATTTTCTAATGCATGCTCTTTGGGAGCCTTATGACCCTCAAGAACATATCCTAAGGATCTTATTAATATATTCTTTCCAGAAAAATAAGGTCCTCCCTAGGGTATACATTTGTTGCTATAATTTGAAGATCTTCTCAATACAGTTATATAAATATGAAGAATCTCTGAGATTCAGATTCTTGTGGGGGAAGGGAGTTCTTGCTCATTAGAAACTCCCTAGCACATTCCCCGCCCCCCCCCAATGTGAACCTTATTCATATAATGATTGTTGGTAACCCAAGGTCTCAGAAATGCAACTTGTTATAGCAGAACAATCTTCCTCTCTGCCCCTCCCCCATCCTGTTTGCTCTCTTTTCCATTTTTTCCCTCTTTCTTTAAAACCAAAAAAATTATTCTAGTTGCTGAGAATGGTGAGTGAGAATCCAAAACAGTGATCTCAGTAAGTAGTCCTTAGAGAAAGAATGAGAGATTGAAGAGAATAGGAACAGAGAGATTGGGGGAGAGAGGGGTGACTAGCTGGTACCTATTTAACATCTACAGAACTTCGTGACTTGACTACACAGGGTCAATGAGAAGGACACATTTCTGGTTTGGCTCGTTGGGACAGTTGAGGGAGGTTCTATTCATTCTAGTACATACTACTGAGAGGAAGATTTTTCACAGAAGACACATATATTTATTATTAGAAAAACTGTGCTCGAGGTAACTGGGGACAGATCACAAGGTCTTCTTAAGCAGAGGGTGCAATATATTGGTTAAAGAACCAGACTTCAGGCGGTTTATTCACAGTTAGATTTCCCTGAGTTTGGTAATAAGTGAAAAATGCAAATCGGTATGGTCTCATGGAAGGGACTGGCAGAAAAGAAGATTCTTTACGGCGATCTGGGGAACATTTAAAGGGTGGATATATGAGGAACAGCGTATAACATAAAATAATAAAATGAGATAGAATGAACTACAAGAACAGTAGGAGAACAAGGAACATGCATTTCAGGAAATTCATGAGAAGTGGGGAATATCCACTGGACAGAAATGCTGCCAAGAAGTTAAGAAAAATCAAGACTAAAGTATCCATCGACTTTGAAGTTAGGAGAATCCCAAAGATTTAATGAGGCAAATTCCAATAGAGTCTTCATAAGATAAAACCAAACTGCAATGAGTTGAGTAGTGATGGATGATGAAGAAGTGATGGCAGAATGCTGATTACTCTTCTAATTAATTTGTCCCTGACAGGAAGGGGGAGTTTACACAGTAATAGAAGAGGATAGAGGTTTAAAAAAAAAAAATGTGTGTGTGTGTGTGTGTGTGTGTGTGTGTGTGTTGGGGGGTGGGGGTGATAAGGGAACAAGATTCTTAAAGTTTTAAGAAGAAACTGAAATAATAATTAAGGTTTTTAAATTTGCATTTAAAAAAGTGAGAACAGATGCAAGTGGAAAAACAAGATACTATGTATCACTATTTATTTAACTGATATTAAAACTCTTTTTCACATTCCTCTGTGACTAAAATCAAAGGAGTCTGTCAAAACCAAAGCCAATTCTTTCATTGCTAATTTGAAATTCCTAACAATGCTACTGAAGAGGAATTCCTATTTAATCATAGTAGTTAAATTCTGAGAACTACATAATAACATATTTATTGATGTTCTCCAGTAGTGTTTTCTACTATGGGGCATGTGTGTGTGTGTGTGTGTGTGTGTGTGTGTGTGTGTGTGTGTATGTGTCCTTGTCCTTGATATATTTATAAACCACTCTTCCTTTTGAACACAGGAAATTGTGTCTCATCATCTCCTGTTCAGTGTGCTGAGTACTGATTTTGTGCTTAGATGGCCAAAGCACAGCAGCACAGAAAGTGCCTCCTTTGCTGTCAAAAGCCAGGAAATATGAGGCTTAAACATGATCTGAATCGGGCATACATGCAGGCATTCTTTTCCTTTTCATTTGACATTTATGCTCTCGAAGTAAACACCCAATTACTGTTATTTTATGAAAGACAATCCTAACAGTTCTAGTGAAATATAAAATTAGTTGAAAAATTTTTTATTCAGCATTCATTTTTTTAAAGGAAAATGGCGATACACTTAAACATATATAGGAAGATTTTAATCCATGCAACATTTTTATCATTTTTCCCCACTCTGGAAGCAATGGAGACAATATATTTTATGTTTATCTAGTTTTACTTTATCAAGAGATACTTTTTCAATGTTTCCCCTATATCCACAGCATCTTCCAAATTCTCTTAAGAATGATCTAGATACTCACTTCAAGTCTATTGATTAAAGATAGGACTTGAACTTCATCTGAAGGGCAGAAATGCCCTTCTCTCAAATGCCCTACTCTCTCAAAAATTAAATAAAGTACTGTTATGTCTCCATACTCTGCAAAACAATAAGGATTCACAGTCGCATGCCCTTAGTGAAAGAAATGTTCTCACTTACTAAATTAAAAAAAAAAAATCATTGGAAACTCTGTTGATTTCTTTCTCTCAGTAGCAAGGCATTATTTTTGTTCCTTGCGTAATTTATGTCACCATTATAGACATGCTTATTCTCCTTCCTCCATTTAGAGCTATCCAGACCAGTAAAAGGAAATATTTAAAATTTAATAACATGACTAGGATATTTAGTGGTGTCAGAGTCTATCAAAACAAAAGCCAATCACTTTATCCTATACCTCGGAATACAAACTCTGATGTCCTTCATAATGCCAAGAAAGAAACTTGTACACATTTCCAAGGCTAACTGAGTTACAGCAGTGCTGGATCAAACACATAGGGAAAAGAGGTGCAGATTTGAGGTAAGGCAGACCTGGATTCAACTCACTTATTGTGTGACCGGACAACTTTTTTATCTTCTCTAAACTTTGACATCATCTTTTTTTTCTCAGTTATTGCAACAGCTACTTCATGAATCCCTCTGCTGCCACCTTTGCCTCCCTATAGCATATTATCCACACAGTGACCAAGATGATCCCTCTAAAATGCAGAGCTGAGCTTGTGCCAGCCATCTGCTCAAAGGCACACATGAGACCATAAGTTCCCCCTGCTTCCACCTCCGACCCTGGCTACCATCATATTCTCCCTTGCTCACTCCTCCATGCCAGCCAGACGGCCAGGATGGCCTCCAAATATCAGGCAAGTTCTCAGCTTCAGGCTTTTCTACTGGTGATTCCTCTGCCCAAGACGAGTTTTTACTTACCTCATTAAGCTTTTTCTTAAAAGTCACCTTGTCTTTGAAACCAAACCTAAATACACAAGATTGCAACCCTCTCCTCTTCACTACTATCCCCACTTACCTGCTTCATGTTTTCCATAGCCCTAATCACCTTCTAATTTACTATATAAATTAAGCATTTTAATTGTTTATTGAATTTGTCTTCACAATAGAATGTAAACAACACAAAAGTGGGCATGTTGGAGTCTTTTGTTCACTTTTGAACCCCAGTACCTAATACAAAGCCTTGCACAGAGTGTGCCTTCAATAAATATCAGATAAATAAATGAATGAATGAGCATGAATTTTCCTAACTACAAAAATTCAGACAATAATTCTTTACTCAAGAAAAAAAAAATTGAAAACCAGATAAAATAGTCTGTATTTAGCCCAGCACTAGACACACAGAGGGTTGTGATGGGAGCCAGTATTGTGCTGCCATTATTGATGTTATTGCCATCAAAAGAAGAGTCATAGTATTGTTTAAAAAAATGAACTGGGCAGACTGCTAACCAATTACACATAGACACGTATACAAACACATACACCTCACACACTCACTCACACAAACTTTGAAGGGCATGCTGAAGTTTGATTTTAAAATGAAGTGATTCATTCTGGTTTTGTTTGTTTGTTTTCCCCAGTCCCTCGCAAACAGAAAATGGCCTAGTGATTAACAATCTGCAAAGTGGTTAACTCTCTGAAAAATATATCAGGCAGAATGTCACATTAGAAAGCAATGCCATGAGCAGAACCAAACTCCAAAATAGTGACCGTAGTTGAAAATCAAACAATAGTCAGAAGTATTTCAAAACAAAGTCCTCTCTTTCTCTCTCTCTCTCTCTCTCTCTCACACACACACACACACACACACACACACACACACACACAACCTGTCAACACCAGTAAGATATCTAAAAGGGCAGTACATTTTGGAAAAGCTAGTATCTTCACTTTAGAACCATCTTATGGACTACCAATGAATTTTTGGGGGGGATGCTGTTGTTAGATTTTTATTCATTTATTACTCCATCCATTATAAAATCCCTTGAATTTTTTCTCATCTGTGATTATAGTCATTAATGTATCTTGCTGCTTCACAAAAAAATATGTGTATTGTAAAAGAAAGTATGATTAAGTTGTAATAAAAATGACCATGCCTTTTTAGTTACTATTTAGACTATTTAAGCATTCAATCATTTAATCCAAAAAGATTAATTTTACTTTCATTTTAGCAAAGAAGATCCATTAGTGACATAAAATGAAGTTTTCATTTGGTTAATTAGTTGAATGAGGGTCATCCATATCTATCATCAAGAGCTAAAGCTGTTAAGTCACAAAAATAAATGTATTCCCTGTGCATGTGAATCAGCTTAGAAGCACTAGAGTAGGTATTGAGATGTATCAGAATGGCATGACATAGAGAGGCCACATAGAACATGCTAGGAGAGTAGATCATTCTCATATACAGAACAACATCTATGTGTCTGAATCTTTAATTCAATTTGTCAGGGTTACTAGTTCTGGATTTTATCTAAAACTGAAAGGTAATTGCCTTTTGTTTCCCTTCTTAATGAATATTAATTTCTTTCTACCACATTCATTACATTTGCAATTATTCTCATTAACAATTTTTGTGACATTTAAAAGCTTTTAAGTTTGCTTTAACTCAATTAAAAAGGAAAATGTAGTCATTATAGTACAAATCCAAATATTTTACACAGATTTCCTTTAAGTGTGATCTCTCTTTTTGCTTTGTATGAGGTCTGAATGGTTAATGAGAACTTATAATTGTACACAAATACTTTTAAGTGGAGTGCACTTTAGAAATTTTGGATCTTAATGACTCCAGACTAGTTTTTATATGAAGCTATTTTAAAACTTGTTTCAGAAAATGTTGTATAATTTTAAAAAAATTAACTTTAATATAGACTTAATTCATACACACAAGAAACCAAAACAAACATAGTACAGTGTTTTTTGTTTTTTTTTTCTCTCTCTCACTTTTGTATGCAGTACTTTTGGGAACAATGTGTAAATATAAACAAAAAGAAACTGACCTTTTAAAAAAATGTACTTACTGGGGTGATGTCAGCATGATGACGGAATAGGGAGCCTTAAACCCCTTTTCCCCCAACAAACACACCTATTGAATAGTAATTCATAAACATGTTACCTTTGTGAGAAATCTAGAAATGGGTTAAGAGAACCCTGCACCCTGGATGAGTGTGAAACCTGCCACATCAAAACCAATAAGGAGATTTGAGATACTCTCTCACCACAATTTCTACCTCCAGCACAGTGCCACACAATCAAGGAAGGAAGGAAGGAAGGAAGGAAGGAAGGAAGGAAGGAAGGTAGGAAGGAAGGAAGGAAGGACGGACTCAACTTCTCCTTAGGGAGGAAAAGAGGTATATCACATGTTCATGTGTCCAATGCTTCAACTTTTCCAAGTGTTACCCAGAGTACTGCCTTCCATCTAGCCTATCTGAGAATGCTGAGATAATATGGAATATGATAGTGGCCTGGGGTCAGTAAAAACAGAGATAGTGATTTGAGCTGGAAGTCACCAAGGCTACTGTCTCTGGCCCAGCAGAGCTAAGAGTTGAAAAACTCCAGGTCTCAGTTTCTCCCAGGGGAGGGAAAGAGATGTACCAAACATCCAACAACCCAACTCACCTGGGGACTTCCTGGGGAATGAGCGTCAGTCTCTGTTATCTCACAGTAGTAATGGGACCCAACATACCCTAAATGCTTGGGGGCCTCTAAAACAAAGAAAGTAGTTTGGACTGGCATAAAGATTTGAGAATATCTGGCCAGACTTACTGGTGAAGCTCTTCTCTAGTACAGGACTAATCCATGAACACTAGGAGAGGTGGCTGTTTTGTCTAATACACAGACACCAATACAGGGTCAAGAAAATGAAGAAACAGAGGAATGTTCTCCAAATAATTCAATAAGATAAATCTTTAGAAACAGGTGCTAATGAAACAGAGACATATAATTTACCTAACAGAGGATTCATATTAACTATCATACATATGCTTACTAAGGTCATGAGAATAATGCATAAATAAAGTGATATTTTCAACAAAAAAGATAGAAAAAAAAGTACCAAACAGAAATCATGGAGCTGAAGAAAACAATAACTGGACTGAAAAATTCACTAATGGCATTCAATACCAGACTAGGTCAAGCAGAAGAAAGGATCAGTAAACTTAAAGACAAGTCATTGGAAATTATTTAGTCAGAGGAGAAAAAAGAAAGAAA
Source organism: Ursus americanus (assembly GCF_024610735.1). Lineage (NCBI taxonomy): Eukaryota > Metazoa > Chordata > Mammalia > Carnivora > Ursidae > Ursus > Ursus americanus. The sequence goes on along the minus strand of NC_142141.1, from coordinate 42,057,066 downwards.
AAATAAAAAAAGAAAAAAGGAAGAAAGCCTGAGGCATTTACGGCACACCACCAAATGAATTATGAGAGTCCCAGGAGTAGGGTTGGGGGGGTTGGGGGAGGGGAGAGAAAGAGAAAGGACCAAAAAACTTATTCAAAGAAATAATGGCTGAAAAGTTGCCAAATCTGTGAAGGGTGTGGACATCCAGATCCAGAAAGCCCACAGTATTCTAAAAGATGAATCCAAAGAAACCTACACTAAGACAAATTATGATCAAATTGTCAAGACAAAAACAAAGAAGTCATTTTAAAAGCAGCAAGTAAAAGCAACTTGTCAAATACAAGGGAAATTCCATAAGATTAGAAGCAGATTTCTCACCGGAAACTTATACACCAAAGGGACTGAGATGATATTTTCAAAGTATGAATAGAAGAAAGAAGAAAGAAAGAAAGAAAGAAAGAAAGAAAGAAAGAAAGAAAGAAAGAAAGAAAGAAAGAAATCTGGCAACCAGGAATACTATAAATAACAGAACTTCACAACTGAAGGAGAGATTAAGACATTCTCACAAAAGCTGAGAAAGTTATTGCCACTAGACCAGACTTACAAGAAATGCTAAAAGGAATGCTTAAAGTTCAAAAGATGCTAAATAGCAACACAGTAGATTAGAAAGTCTAAAACTCAACAGTAAAGGTAAATATATAGACAAAAACAGATTATTGTAATGGTGGTGGGTACCCTTTGAATTATGGTATAACAGTTAAAAGACAAAAGTATCAAAGCTATAAAATATGTTAAGATACACAATAAAATCAGATGTAAGTTATGACATCAATAACAGTTTGGGGGAGGAAAAGTTAAAGCACAGAAGTTGTATGTGATCAAGGTTATGTTGTTACCAGCTTAAAATGGATTATTATTAACTACAAGATATTTTATGTAAACCCCATCTCACACACACACACACCCTATAGATATTACAAAAAACAAAGGAATCAAAGCATAACAATACAGAAAATCAACAAAACATAAAGGAAGCAGGAAAAACAAAATAACTCTAAGACAAACAGAAAACAAGATGAAATCCTTCCCTATCAATACTTAAATTAAATGTAAACTAATTAAATCCACCAATCAAAAGACATAGAGTGGATGAATGGATAAAAAAGAATATTGATCCACATGCTGCTCACAAGCAACTCACTTTTTTTTTTAGAGAGAGGGAGCGAGCACATGTGAGCAGGAGGAGCAGGGAGGAGGGTGGGTCAAAGAGAGAGAGAGAAAGAGAAGCTTAAGCAGGTTCCATGCCCAGCACGGAGCCCAACACAGGGCTCAATCTCATCACCCTGAGATCATGTCCTGAGCTGAAATCAAGAGTCAGCCGCTTAACCAACTGAGCCACCCAGATGCCCCAAGAAACTCACTTTAGATTCAAAGATACAAATAGGCTGAAAGTGAAGGGATGGGAAAAGATATTCCAGGGGTACCTGGGTAGCTTAGTTGGATAAGCATCTGCCTTCAGCTCAGATCATGATCCTGGAGTCCTAGAACAGAGCCCTGTTTTGGGCTCCCTGATCAGTGGGGGTCGCTTCTCCATCTCCCTCTGCCCCTCCACCCTGCTCATGCTTTTTCTCCCTCTCCCCCTCTCTCAAATAAATAAATAAAATCTTTAAAAAAAAAAAATGCATATATATATATATATGCAAATGGCACCCCAAAGAGAGCAGGCTTGGCTACACTTATATCAGACAAAATAGACTTCTGGTCAAAAACTGTTACAAAGAGAACAAAATTATACTATATAATGATAAAAGGAACAATTCAACAGGAAGATATAAATACACAATTATAAATATATAAATATATACAATGTATTAAAATATACAAAAATGGCAATTATAAATATATATGAATACAACAGAACAAACATTATATACAGCAAATATTGAAAGAACCAAAGAGAGAAATAGTATTACTATAATAGTATAAGACTTAAATACCCCACTTTCAACAATGGACAAAAATCAGCCATATGAAAATCAACAAAGAAACAGTGGACTTGACAATGGTATAGACCAAATGGATATAACAGACATTGCACTGAACAGAGGCAGAATGCACAATTTTTCAAGAGCACTTAAATCTTTCTTAAGGATAGATCAAACTTCAGGTCACAAAACAAGTCCCAACAAATTTAAGAAGACTGAGAAGACACCAAGTATCTTTTCTGACTATGGTGGAATAAAACCAAAAGCAGGGAAACAAACAAACAAACAAACAAAACACACACACACACAAAAAAAAAACCTGAAAAGTCACAAATATGTGGAAATTAAATATATTTTTGAATAGCCAAAAAGAAATTAGAAAAAAATTAGGGAATGTCCTGAAGCAAAAGCAAATGAAAATACATCTTATCAAAACTTATGAGACACAGCCAAAGCAGTAACAAAAGAGAAGATCATAGCAGTGAACACTCAAAAAAAAAAATCTGGAATAAATAACTTAAGTTTACACTTCAGGAAACTAGAAAAAGAAGAAACTAAATCCAAAGTTAGGAGAAGGAAGGAAATAATAAAACCTAGAGAAATAGACTAATAAAATGGAGAATAGAAAAACAGAAAAAAAATCAAAGAAACTAAGAATGTTTTTTTAAAAAGATAAAGTTGATAAACCTTCAGCGAGACTAGTCATGAACAAGGAGAGAAAACTCAAAATCAGAAATGAAAAGAAACATTACAACTCATGACACAAAAATAAAAATGATCCTAAGAGATTATTATAAACAAGTTTATGCCAACAAACTGAATAACCTAGAACAAATGAATTCCTAGAAACATATAACCTACCAAGACTGAATCATGAAGAAACAGAAATCCTGAAGAGACCTATCCTTAGTATGGAGTTCTTTTATTAAGTTTTTATTTGTTGGTTTGTTCGTGGAGTTTTCTACACATAAGATCCTGCCATCTGTGAACAGATCTGCTGTGCAACATCTTGCCTATAGTTAACAATACTGTATTGTACACTTAAAAATTAAAAGTTTAGAACTCCATGTTAAGAGTTCTTACCACAATAAAATAAAGATTAAAAAAAATCTCTGCTGAAATGTTTGTGTGAATTTGTTTCTTTGAAATTTTCCATAAAGGGATATAAAGTGGTAAAGTTCTCTTTATCAGTCACTGGTTTTTTTTGGTTGGTTGGTTGGTTGGGTGGTTGGTTGGTTTTTGGTGTTTTTTTTTTTTTTTTTTTTTGGTGTGGGTTTTGTTTAGTTTTAGCGTGTGTGTGTGTGTGTGTGTGTGTGTGTGTGTGTGTGTGTGTTTTAAGAGTTTTTAAAGTACTTGTACTCTTAACTGGAACACAACAAAACGTTCTGTTCTTGCTTCTATTTTCCCTTCACAAAGTCGCACTATTCAACAAGTTTTCTCAAGAACAGCTTCATTTTTACTGCCCTCTTCAAAGTTTCACAGTGACTTTTCATTTCTTATACGAAAAAAAAAAAACCACCTAATTTTCTTACCCTGGAATTCAAAAACATCTGTAATGTCTTAAAATCTGTCTATATGGCAGGATCATCTACCAAGTTGTTGGATACTCAACTTGAGCCCATAGAGAAGGGAAGGAAGCTGAGAGGAGGCACAACCAAAACCAGGTATACCATAATAATTAAGCACTGGTCTCTCAAAGACAAATTGTATTTTTCCTAACTCCAAGAGACATAGTGAATTAGGTCCTGATTTCTGTGGTTACAGCCAGGTCTAGGAAGTGATGAGTAAGAATGTTAACAGGTATCATTAAGCACAGTGAAAGCAGAACTGCACTTCGGAGCAGGATGATAGCCAGTAAGTGGGCACAGAAGTCGAGGTTCAATTACAGATGAAAAGATTCTACCCAGGACTTGGTAAGGGGCAAGATCCAAGCCAAGGAGGTCCATGTGTGACAGTAGAGACATGCAGTGTTTTAGAAAGAGGAGGAGGGGTCTTGGGACAGTGGGATGCCAAATTCTACGGACTGAGAATCCTCTATAATTATAACTAATAATGCTTAACCGCTGTGCCACCCAGGCGCCCCTGCAAACTGGCTAAATTCTTAATCACCCTGTGCACATAGGCCCTACCTCCCTTCCAGATATAACATACCCCTGATTTACACAAACTGGATATGATTAAAAATATTCACCAATGGTTATGAAGAAAGTAATAGTACCTACATCAAATTTCTGCTTTTGTGCTCCTGTAACCAGGCTAAAACTAGGAGTCCAGGGAGGGGATCTTAGGGGTTGTCAAGGTGAGCAAGATCTATTGCGAATTCAAGGGTAAGTCTTTCTTTTAGCAAAAAGATTATTCAGGTGAGAAAATTGTGCTTCATCATAAGCAGATTTTGAGCCTACTTACATTTTGGTGCCTCTACTGATGGGAATTGTATATTATATTATTGAAAGAACAGAGTCACATGTTTCAGTCCTCCTGATGGAAAATAAGTAAAGCAAAATAAGAATTAAAAAAATACTCCCAGCTTTAGAATCCAATCAAATCCTTACTATGATCATCATGTCAAAGGTGCTAAAGGAGTTATGTTGTGATTGGTTTTATTTTCATTTTTATTAAATTCTGTCAAGCTGAGAAGACCAATAAGCACTTTTATGCATGGTTAAATAATTATGTACTGACTTCATGGGAAATAAAGATATCTTGCAAAATGTAAGACAGGAAATTATTCCCTTCTTAGTATTCTTAGTAAGGGTTTTAACGTTTGCGCTCAGAACTTAAATTTCTATGGGCATTTGCCAAGCAGGTAATAAGTATATGCTGGGTGTAAGGAAATCACACTACCAAATCATAATCACTATTTTTACTTCTTTAAATGCAAGTATAAGCATATTACTTTTACACAATTGTGCATAGCACAAGAGATTATATTTTAAATTGGATATCTTAAAAAAATTAAAGCAGAAATACCCAATTACTTTTATTTCAATTCAATACTTTCATTAACAGAAAACCTGATTTTTTTTTTCCATACACATTAACACGTTAAAAGTCAGATTTTGTATTTTGGGCCATACAGATTTAGACTTGAATTTTTAATGTGATGTTAGTAATTTATATTTTAAGGCTCAAAACTGGAAAGAAAAGCTCTACTTAATAGAACTATTTGACAACTTAAGATGAAAACTTACACAATATTTTTTTTGGTTATTTTTAGGATCCTGGCATCCAATATTACCACATGTCGTTGTCAGAGTCCTTTCTCAATCTTCACAGTAAATATCATTTGTAATGTTTCATTTACTTAATATCTATTGGGAAAGGCAAACTGATCAATGTATTTTCATTATTTCATGAACTTTCTGTGAAATTCAGATTTCAACACCATGCTTTAAAAAAATGTAGTACCGATGACTAATCTATTCACCAAATCAATGTTGAATGCATATTTTGTGCCAAACGTTATACTAGACAGTCACTGAATCATATGTATTACAGATCAGTCTAGGTATTATAGGAAGGTGAAAATTTTCCTGTTCTCATGGAACTTAAATTCTAATGAAGAAACAAAAGTCAGAAATGTGGGTGATAAAGGAAAGCCTTTTTAAGGACATAATTATTAGGCTGGTAAGTAAATGACAAAAAAAGAGCTGGATATATGAATATCTAAGAGAACAGAATTCCAGACTGAGAAACTCTGTATTTGTTCCTGGATACTGATGTTAGAAGAGCAAAACCCAAAATTGCATAATCAGTTTCTCAATTTACAGTGACACTAAAAGACTGAATCACAGCAGAGAAATATAGGAAGTGTTTGTAAGGGCTGTACTTTCAAACATAAAGTTCGGTCCACTCTTTGCCAGTGAATCAAAGTGGCACTTCTTCCTTGAATAACATTATCATGGTAGAACTTGAAGAAAATGTCCAAATATTGCCTAAGGCGTCTGATACTGGCATATAATCATTTCCCTTACACTATGGAACAGATAGAACAATATATTATTGCCATTTTTTCTCAAGCAGATCCTGCTAAGGTCACAGCACACTCTTTACAAGATGGCTGACAGAAAACCAAAAGTTTAAAATTCCTGATTAGGAACCCTCTTTACTTGTGGTTAATTCATGTATGTCCATAGATAGGTTGTATCTGTTTAGTCAAATGAGGCAAAATGAAATTCTAATTGGATTTCAACATTCATCCACAGTTGTGTTTCTCTGTAGAAAGTAATAACATCTTTCAGAATACCTGTAAATTTGCTTAAAGTCCCTCAAAATCTGTTATGTGTTTTTGTCAATAGACACTAAATGCCTAGTGTGCTACCCCTGTTCAGTCTGTGGAAGTCTTACTACCTTCAGATGATAAAGTTTCCTATCTTTATATAAAAAGGCAAAAGGTAATGGGGTAATGCCTAGATATTGTTTAGAATTGTATTCAAATGTTCCCCACCCAGAAACTTCTCTAGAATGTGGTATTTTGCTGAGGGCCAACGTTCATCCTAATGATGTCCACGGAGACATTATTCCAGAAAGACTCGAAACTTATAAATTGCACTAATTGGAAAAATGTAAAAGCTCTAAGAGTAACATTACTCTTAGAAAAATAAAACAAGAGTTTCATAACCCTTTCATAACCTTTGTGGAAAATTTTAATAAATTTCTGTTGAGACAAGATATGAACCAAAGGCAAGAGAACCAGTTAGAATCTTGGGAGTAATCCCTAAATTGACCACTGTGGTAGGTTATTTTTTAAAATTTTATCACATGTCAAAATGTTTATATATATATGCAAAGTTTAGAAAAATAGAATATCATCCATTCCCATGAATCATCAAAAAAACACAATCTTCTCCTTATTTAAAGGAGGAAATTATTTCACTAATGTGTGCAGTTGAGAGGTAGTACAACATAATGATTGAGATGCTGGATTCTGGGGGCGCCTGAGTGGCTCAGTCAGTTAAGTGTCTGCCTGTGGCTCAGGTCATGATCCCAGGGTCCTGGGATCGAGCCCCATGTTGGGCTCCCTGCTCAGTGGGGAGTCTGCTTCTCCCTCTCCTCCTGGGCATGTGCTTTCTCACTCTCTCTCCTTTCTCTCTCATGTGTGTGTGTGCTCTCTCTAATAAATAAATAAATAAATAAATAAATAAATAAAATCTTCTTAAAAAATGCTGGATTCTGGAGTTGACCAGTTTGGCTTAATATACTGTTTTATCACTTACTGTGTGACCTTGGGCAAGTTATCCAAATTCTCTATAGCTCGGTTTCCAAATCTTAAAATCAGATTTATAATAGTACTTACCTCTTAGGGCTGTTGGAAAGACTTGAAAATTTAAAATATTTAATGTGCTTAAAAGATTTCTAGAATATAATAAGCACTCAATAAATACTACTTATTACCATCATTATTATTCTTAAATGTAATGAGAATGCTAACCCTTAGCAATAAGAGAGTAGAGAAAACAATTAGTATTCTTTGAGAAGTTTCGGTAAAAGGCAATGGATCCATTAGAGATTATTTTAAAGAGTGCCTAAAGTCAAACTTCCTATAATGGAAGAAGTCAGAATATGCTTAGGGGAAATATAGATGGAAAAAAGAAAGCTATAGAGTAAGTACTGAGGAAAACCAAGTAGAATGGAGAGGTCATACTAGTGCAGTAGGAAAGAATTACCCTCTGATATTTTAGGACAAGAATTTTGAATTGTTATAAATATATTTTTGGAAAGAGATGAGAATATAAGAAACTCATTGGCCACATTTTCATTTTTCAGAGAATGGATGACAGACATTTATGAAATAAGAGAGTTTCATGCCAAATCTTATGTGAGAAGTTTAGAATTATATTGGACAGGAATGAAAAAGGGATGACTGTAGAAAATTAAAATAGTGACTGTACATAGAGAAAACAGCTGTGGTTGTAGTTCATTAGCTTCAAATAACAACAGTCTGAAAGTTGGATTATATTCTTCAACAGAAGGCATTTTTCCTTGTATAGGAGTGGAGGAATCAGATTGAAATAGTGATTTGGGGCCTTGAATTTTCACAGGAAGGTATGAAGGAAATATAAGTATCTTAGGGAGGTGTGGTTCTCTGGTAAAGTAGAAATATATACAACGAGACAACTGAACAGGTAGGCTGATGGATTGAAGAAAATTTGAAGAAATTGGTAATAGATCTCTGTGATATTGAAATGTGAGTTAATATTAATGCCAAAATAGAAAGTTAGGCTTATATGTTAGGAGAATGCTTTTATGAGGTATACATTTTCAGCAGCAGGGGTGTGCGTGTGTGTGTGTGTGTGTGTGTGTGTGTATGTGTGCTCGCGTGTGTGTGCACGAGCACGTGGTTACACATGTACATGTGTGTATAATATTTGTAATATATAAGCAATGGTAAAATCCAAGTAGCAGTCCTGGATATAACCATCAGAAGTTATTGTGTAGGAGACAACAATCACTGGGATTACGAAGGGTCAGGCGCTTTTTAGTCTTTCTGGGTGTTCTTTTTGGTGTTATTTCTAATTTCAAGAGTATCATTAGGATTTTTATCAAAAGGATGCAACTGATGCAGAAGTTTCAGGAGAAAAATGTGAATGTCTCCATTCATCTTACCCAGCCATCCAATAGTCTCTATAGAGACAACTACTGTTAACAATTCTATAAATACAGCCTTAAGTGGGACAGCACTGTTTGTGCTTCCCTACAACTTTATTATTGTTTTCTTAATTAGAATTCACTGTCCTACTTCATATTTTTTTAAGTACTGTAGAGTATCTCATGCATACCATAATTTAACTGCTTTTCTAATTACATCAATCTATATTCAGTCAGTGAAACAGAAGCACTCTGTAATATAGATAGAGTTTTAATAGAAAGATCTCGGGTAACAGCATAGCATGTCATGGGAAGCCAGAGAAGTCAGGATGGTAGGTTTCGGAGGAGCCCAGAGAATCCCAGCCTGTGGCTCTGATGTGGGAAATGCTGCTGTGGTCATGATGCTGTGTGAGAGTTTTCACTTGTGATCTCAGGTGGCAACGACACAACAGGGGGCTCTCAGGCACTCACCAAGGAATGGCTCTACACCTCTCATTTCCCCAGGTATCTGGTTACAGCCAACTCCTGAGAATAAAGGACTCTGCCTCCCTCTGCCTTCCAAACATTTCCAGATTCATTCCATTTGGCAAAAATGGAATCCTAGACCATAAGGGAAAGGAAACGAGGAAGCTTCTCCTTAGCAATGCAAAGGTGACTTTGAAAGGGAGGTGAGGTGGTGCCAAGTTTACAGTAGGGAATATGACAAACTCACAATAGCAAGTCAGGTTATTTCAAAGTTTTGATACCACAAAAAACAACAAGGAAAAATTTGTATATCCATCCAAACAGGAACATGGGAGAAAATCTTTATAATATTCTCTGTAGAGACTGCTTTTAGGCAAACATGCTTGAGCAGTGGAATGTAGAAAGGGTCCACAGTGACCCCCTGGCTGAATACAGACAGGCCCATCAGGCAACCCACCTCGAAACATCCATAAATCCTAACTGACCCACGGGCTACTTACAACCAGGCACAATTACCAAAAAAAGAAAGATTCCATACGTTGCCACACCACCTCATCTTCCCCCTTTATAAACAGCCCTCACCCACCGTCTCATGGCAGACCTTCTCTACTCTGCTGTCCTGCCTGCTGCTCCCTGGCAGTGGATTCAATCAACTTTTACCTCCTTTGTTCTGCTCAGATGAATTCTTTCACCTCCAATGCCACCAGCTTCCACCTGATCATTGCCCCACATTTGGGGCCCCCATCCCATCGAGAGACACCCCATTTAGACACCACATTCTCCAGCCAATGCAACACAACAGTAGTACATTTTTGTGACATTACATACATTCACATTATCATGCAACCCTCATCGTCATCCATTTTTAGAATTTCATCTTCCCCAAATGAAATTCTGTATCCGTTAAACACTGGATAACCCATTGTTCTATCTCCTTGCCCCTGACAACCACCACTCCACTTTCTGACTCTGTGATTTTGATTATCTTAGGAATCTCACATAAGCGGTATTATACAATATCTGTCCCATGACTGGCTCATTTCACCTAGCATTACCTCAAGGTTTATCCACATTGTAGCATGATCAGAATTTCTTTCCTTATTTTTTAAAAGATTTTATTTTTAAAGATTTTATTTCACTCATATGTGGAATTTAAGAAACAAAACAGATGAACATAGGGGAAGGGAAGGAAAAATAAGGAAAATTGTAAGAAACTCTTAACTGTAGGGAAGAAACTGAGGGTTGCTGGAGGGGATGGGGGTGGAGGGATGAGGTTGCTGGGTGATGGACATTAAAGAGGGCACGTGGGTGTTGTGTGCAACTGATAAATCACTGATTTCTACCTATGAAACTAATGATATAGTATATGCTACTTAAATAGAATTTAAATTTTAAAAAAAGATTTATTTTCAGAGAGAACGACAGTGCAAGCAGGGGGAGGGACACAGGCAAAAGAAGAGACTCTTAACCAGTCTCCACAGTAAGCGCCGAGCCTGGTACAGGGCTCAATCTCTCGTGACCTTGAGATCATGACCTGAGCTGAAATCAAGAGGCAGGTGTTTAACCAACTGAGCCACCCAGGTGCCCCAGAATTTCCTTCAAATAATATTCCATTGTTATATACTATATTTTGTTTATCCATTTATCCATCACTGGATACTGGGGTTGCTTCAAACATTTTGTCTATTATAAAAATTACTACTATGAACATGGGTGTACATTACTATCCAAGTCTCTGATTTTAATTCTTTTGGGTATAGGCCCAGAAGAGGAATTGTTGGATCATCTGATTACATGGTAATTCTGTTTTTGTTTTGTTTGAAGAATCACCATACCATTTTGCATAGTGACTGCCCCATTTTACATCCCTATCAGCAATGCACAAGTTTCCAATTTCTTCACATCCTCTTCAACGTGTTTTTTCTTTCTTTTTTTTTTTTTTTATAACAGCCATCCTAATGAATATGAAGTGGTAATAGCCATCCTAATGGATGTGAAGTAGTATCTCATTGTGGTTTTGGTTTGCCTTTCTCTAATACCAGTGGAATGTTGATAATCTTTTCCTGGGCTTGTTGACCATCTGTATATCTTCTTTGGAGAAAGGTCTATTCAGGTCCTTTGCCCATTTTTACTTGGATTATTTGTTTTTGTTGAGTTGTGGTAGTTCTTTATATATTCTAGATATCAATATCTTATCAGATATACTATTTGCAAATATTTTCTTTCATTCTGAGGGTTGCATTTTTATTCCGTTGATAGCGTGTTGTTTTTTTTTGTTTTTTTGTTTTTAATTTTGATGAAGTCTGATTTACCTGTTTTTTTTCTTTTGATGCCTGTGCTTTTGGTGTCATAGCCCAGGAATCATTACCAGAAAGCTATTTATTTTTGCATACAATGTTCACTGTGGTCCTCCTGTTGTATTATCTTATTTGCTTACAATTATTTGATTCTTTTGGACTTCCTATGTAGATGATCATTGTAAATAAGGCATTGGATAATGTCCCGTGTTTTTTAAGCTAAATTGTTGGAAATCTTAATTTTAAAATTTACCTTGGATTGTGTCAGGATTTGTAAGAGTCTGACGGATATGAACCAGATCCCAAAATAATTTAATGAATATTGCGAAAGTGATTTCAGAGAGCAAAGTAAAACTATGTTGAGAGGGAAGGAAGAAAGATTAGATAATTCAACAGATAATGAAGAGCATATTGATATGGAATGGGAATGTAAAATTGTACAAATGAAGATTGAAAAATGCTTACTTTTCCAAGGCTATCACATTTTGTAAGAATGATAAGTGATAAGATACTAGTGTCCTGTCTCCTTACAATTTATTGTACAACTTGTAACACCAGAGTTGCCTGAAGTTTCCTGACTGTATCTAGATCAATTGTAGAGAGGTGATAAAGACTGACAATTGTTTCATATTCTTTTTTACTAGTGATGGTGGGGGGAAGGTTAGTTCTTTGCTTTGTGAATGAAAGTAGGAAAGCTATCTAGGCAAGGGAACTACTCCTCTAGATCAATACATAATATTTTAATACTTAAATAATATTTGAGTACATGTAATGAATAAAAGATTAATCACTGAAAATTATCGAGAATAAGAACTTAAAAAGTGCAGGGGCACCTGGGTCGCTAGTCAGTTAAGCATTTGCCTTCGGCTCAGGTCATGATCCTGGGGTCCTGGATTGGGCTCCCTGATCAGTGGGGGGGGCTGCTTCTCCCTTCCTCTCTGCCCCTCCCCCTGCTTGTACACACTCTTTCTCTCTTGCTTACTGTCTCTCAAATAAATAAAACCTTAAGAAAAAAAAAAAAAAACTTAAAAAGCACATTAGTTGTTACGGCCACAATGCCAACCTGTACTGTCCCACAGTAATTCTACTGCCCTTAAGAGCTAGCAACACCAGGCTGTGATATACACTTGCGGAGTTTTGAAAATGCATTTTTAGCCACTGTATAGTACATCATCAGTTTTTGATGTAGTGTTCAATGCTTCATTAGTTACATATAACACCCAGATAAAAAGCAAAAAAGAAGAAAAAAATGCATTTTTAGTAATCTGTACATTAACAGATATATTGATATAACATGCTTCTTTTTACATACGTGGAGTCAAACAATGCATATTGTTCAGTAAGTTCCTTTTTAATGTCTCACATATATATGTTCTCCTATTTCAAACAATTCTCTATTTGTTCCATTATACAGCTACAACTTAATCCATTCTTTTCTTGATGGTCATTTATAAAGTTTCAGACTTTCTATTTTTATACATTAGGAGGGTAATAATCATACTTACTATGTCTTTGGGCATATGAGAATATCTAGCACATATAACCAAAGTTGGAAATAATAACTGAAGGGGCATTCAGATTTTAAAAACACATAAAACCTATTAAAATGTCTAACAAAAAGTTTGTATAAGTTCATACTATTTCTTGACTTCTGAATTCAACTCATCCTTTAAGGCCAGAGTTAATGCTTTGTTCCCCTTAGACCTCCTAGGACCTCCTTTACTCATCCTAATTATCTGTGAGAATCCCTTGCAATTTTCTTTTACTTTCAAAGTTGCATTATCCTTTATGTATAATAGAGCTGCATATTAACATTAGTATCCTCTTATTTATTTCTCATGAGGAGGGCAGCATGAGTGGAAATAAGTATGAACCTTGAAGTCATTTGACTGCCTACATTCCAGACCCCCTTCCACGATTTGCTACTTGTGTGATCTGGGTAAATTTCTTCATCACACAGAACATTAGCTTCTTACTCTCTCAAAAAAAAAAAAAAAATCAGTAATGAAAACTTACAATTCCATACCAGAATTCACCATAAAAATAACTTAAAATGTTGTTTAAGTATACTTAAAATGGGTGGTTGAAGTCACAAAGTTTACTTGATTTAAATAGCAATATTTTTCCAATATTTTTAATCTGAAAATTTAAGATAGATGAATTCCATCTTGATAAATTACTGGATTTATTATTAAAATAGAAATAATAAGGCACCCACGGAATTCTGAGATTTAAGCAACAGGTTTACTAAGGTGCTATACGAGATATGCACAAATATATGTTCAGATATATTTCAATTTATTCTTTTTGAATTGTGTACTAAAAAGGAAATATGAAAAATGATAGAATTTTAGTGAAACAAGTTTTGTTTTGAACATCTAATAGTTTATGTCTTTTGTCCCATTATATAGAAATAGTTTGTGAAATATGAAAAATGGAGAAGTAATTTAAAATTTGTATGGATAAATTTGTTTACATTTTAATATTCAAAAATTATTTTATTGAAGAACTCATTCATTTTATGTTTATGAATGAACCCACTTACACAAATTCTTATGCTACTGCTTTTTGTCTAGCATGCATACAATGAACATTTATACATACAGGTGAAAAAGAGTAACAGAAAAGAAAAAAAAAAGGTGGAGCTACCAATTTGTAAATGCAGCAAGTAAATAAATATAAACAAGGCCTCCAGGAACCTTCAGTTCAGGTTAAATTAGTCGTATAAATGTGTAATTGTGAGGTGGATATAATTTGTGTTGCCTTTGCCAGTGGCTAATAATAATGGATACTTCCTTGTGAAGTAAAATCACATTATCTATACTAACCACACATTTGTAAGCAATTTTTATAAATACCCTGATCAGAGGCAGCTAGGTGCCTTAGTCAGTTAAGCATCTGCCTTGGCTCAGGTCATGATCTCAGGGTCCTGCTCAGCAGGGAGTCTGCTTCTCCCTCTCCCTCTGCCCCTCCCTCTCCTCACTCCTGCTCTTGCTCGTTCTCATTCTCTCCCTCCCTCTCTCTCTCATGCATCCCCCCCCCAAATAAATTTAAAAAAAATCTTTAAAAAAATACTCTGTTCACATTTTTTGATGGATAGATGTGGAGTCAGTAAGACTTCGCAGAAAGATGTATCTTATGACTGGATTAAGAAGTTGTGGTCCATATATACAATGGAATATTACTCAGCTATCAGAAAGAACGAGTTCTCAACATTTGCTACAACATGGACAGCACTGGAGGAGATAATGCTTAGTGAAATAAGTCAAGCAGAGAAAGACAACTATCATATGATTTCTCTCATCTATGGAACATAAGAACTAGGATGATTGGTAGGGGAAGAAAGGGATAAAGAAAGGGGGGGTAATCAGAAGGGGGAATGAAACATGAGAGACTATGGACTATGAGAAACAAACTGAGGACTTCAGAGGGGAGGGGGGTGGGGGAATGGGATAGACCGGTGATGGGTAGTAAGGAGGGCACGTATTGCATGGTGCACTGGGTGTTATACACAACTAATGAATCATCGAGCCTTACATCGGAAACCGGGGATGTACTGTATGGTGACTAACATAATATAATAAAAAATCATTTAAAAAAAAAAAAAAAGAAAGATGTATCTTAGAATGTTTTGGTTATGGTTTATAATTTAAAAGGAATATTTCTCTATAAACGTGTTAGATCACAGTATTTTAACACCACAAATAGTGGCTAATGCTTTCCTTGGAGCAGAATCTGAGACAAGTTTTCCTACAGAAGTGACTCATTAAGATAAGTCAAGAGGAATCTGGTAAGGTACTAGAGGAAAGCAGGTGAAGAAGGGAGAAGGAGCCAGTCCCGTCGTGAAGTGCTGGCTTCATTGATAAAGCAGGGAATGAGGACCATGAAAAACACTGCAAAGTTTGTTCTCCATTGAGGGGAGGGAGCTTGATTTCCAAAATCCTACACCAGTCAATTGCTTGCAGAGAGAGGCTGAACTCTGGGCACAGTTATCTCTCGGAGCATCTGAACATCTGAATATCTCGTACACAGAACCATTAAGGGGATCGTAGATGATCTGGGTAAGAGCACTGACTGTAGCTGCTGGAAAGAAATTTCAAATAATCAAAATGGACAAGATCATGAAAGAAGTTATGCATTTTAATTGCATAACATTACCAGCAATGAGATCTTTTTGATAATCATATTTGAGAATTATAAGGTACTAGGATAAAAGATCATCAATTCACTGATAAAAATAATCAATGAATGATAATGATGTTCCCCATATTAAGTAAGCAGAAGCCATGACAAATGCCAGGACCAGAAATGATTACCTAAGCGAAGATTCTTCTCAGGAATGTGGTGTCATTGAGAGAAATCATGGTCTAACATAAATGTGATACCAATATTTGCTGGCTGAGTAACGAACATGCATGAAGCAGCCACTGTATAGCCTGCTACATTAAAAAATGCCTATTTTTTAATCCATATCTCATTGCATTTTTAACATGATCTATGTTATGGGCATTAGCTTTCTCTTTTAGGCCTAAAGAAACTGAGGGTCTAGAAAATTAAATACTTTGTTTAAGTTTACGTTGAGTGAACTTTGGATTCAGGTCTCTCAGTGCTAAGATCTGCACTCTTTTCAGTATTATTTTAGGTATTTCCTAAAATTCTACTTTTGATCATCAGATCTTCTGGATGAGAATTGAAAACTAAATGAAGCTGATTTAAGCCTCAGAATAGAAACTTTCCTCTTGGAATTTTAATCATTCCCTTACATAATGGCGACTAAGCTACTGCTAGGATTTAAAATTTAGATAACAAATACGAATGAAGCATCCAAAATTAAAATTTTACTAGTCAATAAGATCCAAGTATGAAAACGGTGTGCCTTAATAAACCTGTATCCATAAGACAGAGTAGATAACCCAATAGTAAGTAATCCATCTATCTCCTATCTTCTTGCCTGGGCCTTAAGAGAAAATAACCTGCCATTATTGACTATGCCTTTTTTTTTTTTTTTTTTTTTTATAAATTAGAAACAGTTCTCAAGTTTTAAAGGAGAGAAAAGATATGGTTAATACTAAGCCAGGCAAAATAATCAACTTTTCTTTAAATAGGATGTGATATTTAGGCCATAATCTAGTAATAAAATGTCCACTGTATTATATTTTTTGAAGTTTGAACTCCAGAAACATTTCTCATACTTTAGGTATTCTGATATGCTCCATACTGAAAACCAGTATGCACTTTTTAATTTAAAATTTATAAATTTTCAAAAGGTAATAGATTATTAATTAGGAATTGTTCTGCTTGATTTATTGAGATAATTAGGACAATCTGACACACAAAAATAAATTGATTATTCATCAAAACTTTTCTTGTGAAGCAAATAACTTAATTCATTTTCATTTGCCCAGTTTCTTACCTTTATTCTGGGAGAGGTTTCTTTTTTTAAGAGGATGTTTTAAAGTTTGATCTGAAAAGCTTAAAAAAAAAGTTGTGCCTTGTCAAATATTAAGAAGACAAGATGAGAAGTGATTCATTTTAGGCAGTAACACCAGTGACAATGAGCTGTGAAGGGTTTTATTTTTATAATAGAACTAATTCAAGAAGTAACTATGGAAAAGTTGAAACCCCATGAGCTTCTAAAGCATATTGCTGTAATTATCTCTGCTTTCTCCTTCTTTCACAGAAATGAAATCACTTCAAACAAAACTATTTAAAAAAGAGACAAAGCCGCCACATATAATATACCCAAGCCTAGGAAAAGTCAGTTATTTTAATGAATACAAAACAAAGTCTAATGAAATGAATGACATTGAGTAGTGTGAGCATAATTTCCATTTTTTGCCTTCCTTTTAGGAAAATGTCTTTATGCTTCATTTTTTAAATAATAATCTAAAAATAAAACAAGCTTTTACAATGGTAACTGGCATTGTTAGTAAATTGCAAATTCTTGTTCCCCACACAAGAAAGTTATTTCTCCTTGTTCTTGTTCTATAGGAAAATATGCTTGTTTTGTTAATATAATGTAATAAAATATGCCACTTATTTCCAACATTTTGCTTGTAATCATTCAAAAGTTAACTTTGATAGTAATTGAAATAGTCTTTTAATGACACTGTTCCAAAATAATTACCAGTAATTTTTACAAAATAGTTATTTATTTGGCAACTTTCTGAAAGCAATAGACACCTCTCCTATAAGGCAAATAATATGAAATTAAAAGAGGATGATAAATTATGATTAAATCATATATAATTAAACATATATATATGATTAGAATATATAATTAGATTTTAGTGAGCTATAATGTATACGTAGTAAAATTCATTTTCTTTGATGTATAGTTTTATGTTTTGAAATCATATGCAACTATAAAATTATCATCATAACCAAGATACAGAAAAGATCCCTTACCCAAAAAGATTCCCTCATTTTGTACTCACTCTCTTCTGCTAAGTCTACCCCCATGTCACCACGGATGAGTTTCTGATCTATATACATTTGCTTTTTCTAGAATGTCTGATAAATGGAATTATGGGTAACGTAGCTTTTGAGTAAGGTATTTTTTTATTTGAGATTTAGCCATGCCTTTGCACACTGTCAGTTGTCAGCAGTTCCTTCATTTTCATTATTGAGTAATACTCCACTGTAAGATTATACCATTATACCACAGTTTATTCGCTTACCAGATGAAGGACATTTGTACTGTCCCCTGTTTGGGTCATCAGGATTAATGTGAATTATAAACATTCATACACAGGTTTTTATGTGAAAATGGCTTTCAATTCATTAGGCAGAAACCGATGAATGGTATAGCTGGGTAATATGAATGTAGCTTTTTAAGAAACTGCCAATCTAGGGGCGCCTGGGTGGCTCAGTCATTAAGTGTCTGCCTTCAGCTCAGGGTGTGATCCCGGGGTCCTGGGATTGAGCCCCACATCGGGCTCCCTGCTCTGCTGTGAGCCTGCTTCTTCCTCTCCCACTCCCCCTGCCTGTGTTCCCTCTTTCTCTGGCTGTCTCTCTCTGTTAAATAAATAAATAAAATCTTTAAAAAAAAGAAAGAAAGAAAGAAAGAAACTGCCAAACTGTTTTCCAAAGTGACTATGCCACCAGGAATGTATGTGAGTCCCAGTTGGTCCATGTTCTGTGGCAGAATTTGTAATTGTCGTTTTAATTTACTTCTTTTCATTCTGCTAGGTTCATAGAATATACTCTTTTTGAAATAAAAAGTAACAAAAACAAACTAATTGTTTAAATGGAGTTATTCTGGGCACCTGAGTGGCTCACTAGGTTAGGTGTCCCTCTTGCTCAGGTCGTGATCTCTAGGTTGTGGGATTGAGCCCATGTGGGACTCTGAGCTCAGAGCAGCATCTGCTTGAGATTCTCTCCCTCTCCCTCTGCCCCTCCCCACCACTCACACATGCTCTCTCTCTCTCAAATAATAAAATAAATAAAATCTTTAAAAGGAACTATTTAGTTGAGCATAATGATTAATGTCTAGAAAAATGACTGTCTCATGTTTTGAAAAGTAAAGCTAATCCTCTGCAGTATAAATTGATATTGTTTATAGTAAATTAGGAATTCAAGATATTTTATAGTTATATGAATCAACAAATTTTGTTGTCAGGGCACATCAAAACATCTGGGTTATTAGATATCTCAATAGCTATCTAAACTTACTTGTCATTTCAGAAATAGGACATCTGCATAAAACAATGTATTTTTTTTCCTTTTCAAGTAGGAAAACTTACTGAGAATCCAGTATTTTTCTGAGTTAAATTTCTATGGGCAAGTTAAATAGAATTAAATTGAAAAGAAGTACATGCATTTCTTAAGCACTGTAACATTTGGATCAAGGAATGAATAGTTTTCTTCATATGGCTTAAATCATAAACAATATTAAGTTTCAAACTTCAATGCTGAGTCAACTAACAAAGAAAATCTCTAGAAATTAAGTAAAAAAGTATGCTGATCCATAGCAGCTGTGTTTCTAAAAATCAATTAATAAGCAGAAAACATTTTCGAAGACCACCAATTCTAATTTTTAGAAAATTTTATCATCCTAATTTCATCAGTGATGGAGTCACTCCTAATCATGATTTCATCCATTTAGTACTCTGAGAATGTAGCACCCACAGAGGTAGCATCAAAAATTAAAAATTAGCAAGCTACTTTTCCAAGATTATTTTAGGAATTCCAGAATCCGGCACTTTGCAAAAGCCCCCCAAACTGTGAAAATTGTATTTCCCCGATGTTTAGATTTTGATTATATGCACAAAAAAGTTAGTTAATTGAAAAAAGGAAAAAAAAAAAAAACATAAATAGGGTACCATATCAGCAAACACACTTGATAAAGAGCTTCAGTTGGTCTCATCAGTTGTTCTTCTCGGGAGTTACTGCTATATGGGAGTTTTTACTAAAATGTTGTGGAAATTTTTGAGGCAATTAATAATAGCGGTTGATTGACTTTTAGAGGTGATTCTACTTAATGGTTTCTTTGGTTAATTTCCTTATCACTGACCAAAAAATTGTTCACTGTAGAGAAAAATGTACTTAAAATTAAAAAAAAAATAATTTGTTTAATAATTTAGCATAATCATATGGAAAGAGTAAAATTGAGACAGTTTTTCAATTTTAAGCTATTATAGTCATTCTCCATACCAAAAAAAAAAAATGCACAGAAATGGGTTTTGTCACTGTACTTTTTCTCCCTTTTATCTTTCATGATCATAAAGATAAACTATATCATTATATTGAAATCATCAGGAAAACGTTTTCTTGAAAGTTACTGAATAGATTGTTAATGCAAAAATATTCAATGGAAAATTGGTTAAATTTCCATATCTTTATCCTGTAAGTCTCTTCTTCTTAATGAAGGAGATTGTGACTGTCATTTCAGTGCTCCAGAGAGGCTTGAGTTTACTAGGGACATGGTGGCATATTTTTTTATGTTTTAAGACTAAATTTAATGTGCCAGAATATAACAAGGGCACAAAGAGAAGAGATGCTGATACCTGTCAAACTCAACCAAGTTAATTAGGATAAACTGAAATGCAGAAAGCTAATTGTGTCAGATAAGATATCACACTTTAATTATGTGTTTAAGAGGTGTGATACTAACTTCAGCCCAATCCTTTATTATTGTAAAAGTTCTAGCTACTTCCATACGTGGAGTTTGAATTTGTTTGTTCTTTTGATGATTTAAAAAGATGTATAAAATTCAAAAATCATATTTTGACACATAAGACTACAGGTTTATGTTCTTGTTCATAAATTAGACGACCTAACGAGTGACTTGTACACCCTTAGAAATAAAGCCTCACCCCAAAATTTACCTTGGAAACAAATGGAAAATTGATGATAGCTATTAGGGACAAATTAGGAATAATTAACACCCCAAAATAGAACATCAGTTTTGCCTATAATAGGTATTCGATAAAATTGTGTTGAATATTTTTTTTATTCCTTCCTATTAAATCTGAACTGAAACATGTAGCCACATAGTCTTACAGAATTGAGACTGAATTCAAATTTAACTATAAAACGAGTATCCACTGAGATATCATCCATCTAAAAATTAACTATCAGAAATATATTTTCCTAGGAAAAAATTCTCAATAAGCAAAAGTAACTGAAGTTAGTTTGATTTGTGTTTTGCTAATATAGTAATATTAGTAATAATAAGATAGTATACAGAAATGACAAAGGTCTAAAAGAGAAATTGATATTGAAATTAATGTATCTTAACCCTTCTATCTTGAAGTTACAGGATTTGTGGAAAGGTTAAATTAGGTAGGATGCATATTTATTGGGTTGTACAACAATGAAGAGAATTTTAATCTAATCTGAGCTTGAAACCCATTCTGCCATCTATTAGCTATATGAAATGGGAAATTTACTTAGACTATATATTTTATCCTAAAATATGGTTTCTTTTGAATATAAGCCCAACCGTTATTATTAACTATGCCATAAGAATAGACAGAGACCAAGACAATACCAAAAAACCAGGAATTAGACTTGCCCCCCAACAACATGAGTTTAAACTTCATGGGTCCACTCATACACGGATTTTTTTCTTCAATAAATACAGTGTTCAATAAATACTGCGAATTTATCTTCTCTTCCTTATAGTTTTCTTAACATTTAATTTTCTCTAGCTTACTTTATGGTAAGAATACAGTCTATAATACATACACAAAATATGTGTTAATCAACTACTTATATTATCAGTAAGGCTTCTGATCTATAGTAGGCTGTTAGTAGTTAAATTTCTGAGGAGTCAAGAGGTATTCATAGATGTTTGACTGCATGGGAGTGCAGGTTAGGTGCCTCTAACCTTATGCTGTTTGAGTGTCAACTGTAATAATCATCCTGGTTATAATTTCTCTACATCGCTTTCTTCATCCAGTATAGTCACCATCTTTTGATTCACCTACCTCATCAAAAACATTTTTAGAAATAAAGGTTATTTCTGGAGACTGTACCTAATTCAGATCATGTGCCTTCTGTGCCAGATGTTATAGGGTTTGGAAATGTCAACATAAAGAATGGCTTATTTGCTTACAGGGTCTAGAGTAAGATTACCAAAGAGGGAAAAATCTGTCTAGTCTGAAAGCTCATAGATGGCTTTCTGTCACAGCTCAGTGCCTTCTCTGCCAGTAGCTATAGACACTCTGAGAATCATGATCAGAATATCATGAACCTTGGCAAACTGAAGAATATGAAATCTCTGATACCTTATAATTAATATGCTTTTAGGACACTGTAACATGGATATGAGAATGGAGAGGCTTGAGTAATTAAGAAAGCCTAATCCCTCCAACTACTCACACATACTTCTTGCTAATAGTGTCTCAGTTGAATTGGTTTTGGCCCTGAATGTGGATGAAGAAGATAGTCATGAAGAAATATGCATTGGTTCTTGTTACTTTCTCTATTATTTATTTCAGAATAGATACTTAAAGTTGTACTGTTAACTTGCTATGCTTAGGGTAGGTGAATTACCATACCAGGACTCTTTGCTAACCGGGTGAATACTAACAACAGGACACTGACTAGCTGAGAAGATGTGGAGTGACACATCCCCGATCATTCAGATACTGCCAGCGATGAGTTTATAAAATAGCCCTTGAAGACAAAATCATCTGGTATGTCTGTAGCAGCCTGTCTTCAAATGATTGACTATGGAAATATCAACCCTATCTTACTAACTGCTAGAACATCCCTGGCACAGGGACATAGCGTGGCAGGTGACTTGTTGAGACAGTCCTTCCCTTCAGTAGACATGCACAACATTGGATTGGGAGGCTGTCTCCAAATGCCAACCATCCCATGTGCCATTAACGACAATCACCATGAACTGTGTTCATTCACCCACACAGTTGCTTTCCTCTCTTGTTTAAAATGAAAGGAGTGTCCCCGCACCTCTCAAGACAAGGATTTGTACTTGAGTTGAGTAACTCTCAACTGTGTGCTTTCAAAGTCTTCACTTCTTTCTCCCATATCCATTTATTTCTGCCAGCTGGAAAATACACATTGGCACACAACAACCTCTTCTAGTGTTTGTTATTTTAAACAGAGAGAGATTTTTCTTTCTTAACCCTAAATTTCCTTTCAGTCTCTGTTACCCTTCTTCATACCATTTCTCTAAAGGTTTTTTTTGCAGATGTCTTCCCATCTTTACTTGCACTCATTCTTCAACACCTTTAATAATTACCCACCTGCACAACTGCAATGTTCTTGTTTTTGCTTTGTGACCCCAAATTTCTTTTCCACTAACAGAGTGATTTAAAAATTTTTAATCACACTATTGCTCCCCTGCAGTTGCCACACAATCGCTTCCCATTGGCTTTTTTTTTTTTTAAGATTTATTTATATATATATATATAGAGAGAGAGAGAGAGACAGAGAGAGAACAAGCATGCGTGGATGAGTGGGGGTAGGGGCAGCAGGAGAGAATCCCCAAACAGACTCCCTGCTGTGTGAGGAGCCCCACACGGGGCCCAAACCCATGACCCTTGAAATCAAGACCTAAAACCAAGAGTCTATTGCCCAACTGAGCCACCCAGTCGCCCCTCCCACTGGGCTATCAACAGACCTCAAGACTGTTTGTGATGGGGATCTGCGTTTTCCAACAATATCTCTCTCCCTCATGATCCCCAGATACACTGATATTTTTTTCCTTAAACATGCCAAATTTGTTCTAACAAGAGTGTTGCACTTACTGTTCCAAGACTTCTCTACAAAATCCTTAGTATCGTCCTCTTTCACCATTCAATTTCAATAATGTTTCCTGTAAAGGAACTTTCTTGATCACTCTGTTACTCTAAGGAACTACCCACCTGCAATTTCTATCATATCACCTGTTTAACTGTACTTATGTCATTTGCCACTGTCTGACATTATTATGTTTATTTTTCCACTTTAATGTGTCTTCTCCTATGGAATAAGCTGCAAAGGGAGAGAAGGAAGCTCTCTTTATCGTTTGCAATTTTCCCCCAAGAGTTTAGAACAGAGCCGGACACCTTATAGATGCCAATCAGTGTTTGTTTGAAGAACCCATTGTTATGTGTAAATCAGGGTAAATATTACACAGTTACATTAGGAGCATGCCTGAAGAAATCTGGCTAAGTTAGAAACCTTTGGGGGATTTTTTTTGTCCAAGATAAAACAGTTGGAAAGAAGTGTTTTCTAATTTGTTAAGAAATTATAAGGGCTATGGGTGATTTCTCTCTAAAACCTAGAACACATAGTTTGCATACTTTGTAACATGAAATCTCACAGGAAATCAAAACAAACAAAATAACTCAAGAAAACAAGGCTATTATTCCTTGCCAAGTAACGTACCATTTGCTGTCACTTTGATGACACATTCCCAATTTTATTCACCTAACCCCCCCAAAAAAGCTCTATATGTTGTGAGATTAAGTATGTTTTTAGAAAAGACAGACTTGTTCTGAGATGAACAGTGTAGATACACTGCCTTAGCTGCAGACATCTGTAGATTATTTTTTTAATGAATTTTCAAAAGTCATGGAGTAAATGATAAATTAAAGATAATTAAACCTTACAAAATAAGTGTGGATCTTTGAAGAAGTAATAAGTGTTTCATTAGGGACATCTCATGTAACCAGAAATGTCCCTTTGATGAAAGGAAGGAGGAACATTTAACTCTCAAGTTGATATGCTAATCAGTGTCAACCCTAACATTTTGGGGAAGTTAATGGAGATTGAATTCAGGAGGTTGAGATCAGCGGAGGAGTTAAAATGCCTGAAGTTAGCCATTTGGAATCACACTGAAAACAAACAAAAACAAACCTAATGGCTGTTAAATAGCTAGTTTCACAGGGAGAAGGAAGTATATTATCAAACAACAGCTTTTAACAGAGGATAATTTATAATAAAAAATGTCAGTTTGTTATTTCAATATTACTGAGTGAGATTAATGAACTATTAGTTATTAAATATATTTCCATTTTTAAGCACCCAGAGAAAACAATTTGAACTTTTGAATATGAGAGTTTTAAAAGTATTAACTGTAATGAAAAACAAATGATTTAGTATTCTGCTTTCCTTTGCCATCAACGTTGTAATAGAAAGTGAAAACATAATTATGGTATAGGAAGTGATGGAAATGATTCAGTGATCAATAGAGACAGGGTTAATTTAATATTGGGCTATCTATCATCCACGTTAACAAATCTGTATTGCAGACATCAGCTGACAAAAAATTGAGCATTTAACTGTTTCAGGATAAGAATATCCTTCTTTTGGTATTTCTTGCCTTGATTTAGTAACACTGACATTTGAATTTACCAGGAAAAAGAAAAGTTACAGCTGAGACTGTCCACCATATGGATCTCGTGTGTTATATGTCATCCCCCACAGGGGAAGAGCTGATATCTTCCAATATCGAGGATTACTATAGCAATGTTTGGTGGTCAGGCATTGAGGACAGATGATGTAAACATATGTATATAAGAATTTACCAGCTAATTCTTTTTAAATTCAAATATAAAAGTATTTTGTTTAATGTGCTTACGGAAGGGGAAGGGAGGTAATATTAAATGACCAGCCACAGTATTCCTATTGACTTGCAAGACACGTTAGGCATGTTATCTCATTCACTTTTCTTCATGACCCTGTGTATTATATTTTATCACCATTTCAGGGTTGATAAGGAGAAGTTCAAAAATCTACGTAATTTGTCAGAAGCCACTCTGCTGGTTAATGGCCCAGCTATGGTTTCTATGCAGTTCTTCCTAAGTGGAAAGCACACAGCGCCGCTTTTCCACATAATCTGGTGGTCTCATACTGGGATTGGTGGAGGTAGAGGGAGGAACAAACAGTGAGCAGATACATGACTAAGTCATTGTTGAATGGAACCAGGTAGCAAGCCATCGCAAACACAAAACTCTTTCTCTTTAACACAAATAGTTCAGATGAGCTAGAGCCACTATATCATGTTTTAGAATGCTGACTGCACAAGAGACCCTGTACTTCAAAAGGCCTGTCTATAATTTCCCATGACACCTATTGTGAGGCAAAGAAGATGGTCTCCCACATAAGACACAACTTGTTTAAATCTTTTTGTTAAATCAGTTCTTCTCAAATGTCACTCTTCCAAGAATTTTGCAAGTAGTTTCCCATTTATCTTCATACCACTGGTAAGTATGAAGGCATACTGTTTTCTACCATTGTCTGGATGTGGCATCTAGTGCCTCAATCACAGGGTTTCATCATCTATACAATGACAGCAATACCATTCTCAGAGTGGTGGAGGGATGAGGGAGTGAACCTGTATAATGTGCCTCACATGTAGTATTTGCACATTAAACGGTATTTCCTTTCTTCCCCAACTACATAAAACACAGCAAATTTCACACCTCGGTCTTTTCAGGGACTACAAGGCTCTGAGAGTAATGCTCACCCACCTCCCCCCTGCACAGCCACTGGAGTTCCCTCTGACCTCTACAACACAGATGGAGTAGAATGTGCTGGTCGGACTATCCAAAGAGGTACTGGTCTGCATTTTGACAAAAACCAAGAACTTTTGTTCACCAAATAGTGCCACGAAGCTGCAATTAGCATCAGAAGCATTAAACTAGACAGCAGAACAGCAAACATAAATCACAGGCAGATTACTTAGGGCTTTTAACGCAGGCATTTATACCTCCCATTAACAAACCATGATGACAACGGCTTATACATATAGAGAGCAGCAAACGCATCTATATAGACCCTATTAGTTTGATACCTTATTGATTTTTGCTGTTACACATATGGGTACTTGATGCATAATTTACTTCATTATTACTAAACACGTGCCGACTTACTTCAGATACCATTATTATGCAAATGATATGCCAAGACACTGAAGAAGCATTATAATATGTTTCTATTTCTCTTTGGATTCATTCTCTTTGGAGGATTTTCTAGTTACACCAAGTTTGATGATGGGAACCTGCTTTTTTATTTTTTTAAATATTTCATTTATTTGAGAGAGACAGCACAAGCAGGGAGGAGAGGGAGAAGTAGGCTCCCCACTGAGCAGGGAGCCTGATGTGGGGCTCAATCCGAGAACCCAGGGATCATGACCTGAGCCAAAGGCAGATGGTTAACTGAGCTACCCGGGCACCCCAGGAAGCTACTTTTAAATAGATTTATGCCCAACAGAAAACTATGACTGGTTTGGTTACATTGTGGTCAAACGAAAGAAAAGTCTGTTTTGATCTAAGGTTATCATTCAAAGTTAACTTATGAACCCATCCTATGGAGATTTGGTTGATTTTTTGTGCTAATGTATTGGCAAGTAGAAGAACTGTAGATATCAACTAACTGGTAGGTACTGTCAATGGTTGAGTTATTTTCAACAGTCAAATATCTAACTTTAAAGGATTTCATTATTTTGTAACTATGTTACAATAAAATATGTTAAAGTAAACATTTCTTATGATATTCATTTCCAATTCTGGATACATGTTACAAATGTATGCACAGGGAACACTTTATGGTCCTCATTGAAATTGTGCATTCTAATCATTTGTTTCTCCTACATGAGTATCTACCACAGTGACACTTATTAAACCACCACTTCCACTCTTATTTAATACATTCCATTGTCCTGATGCCCTTTTGCTTCCCAAGTTTCTCCTTAGCTATTTGCACAGTGATTGCACTATCAATCATTCATTTTCTTCAAATTAGCTATGCATTTTGTGACTTTTCCTATTTGTTACACTTGCAATGTGACCTCTTCTATCTGCTACAACTTTCTTTCAACCTAAGTGTGGATCCATAAAATGCATATGTATGCGTAAATACAACGTCCACATAGTTTATCTGACACTCTGTTTACAATCCTGTAAAAAAATGATGATTGAAGTATTATCTACTCAATCATTTTTAGGACATAACTTATAGAACTAACAAAGTCACTAGAGGGCTTTCTTCTCCAGAAACAATTCACATACACCCCTAGTCCCTTTATTCCTTTCATAAAGAAACTAATTCTTGGTAGTTAAGGGTGAATGGTAACACTTCATTCACACTAAAAAGGAAAAAAAAGAAAGAAAGAAAAGAAACAATGAAAGCTCATTTTGATGTAAAGCAATTTCTTAACCACGTACCTATTCATACAAAATACACCACAGACTAATATTACTCCAGTAGTTTACACTTCTAATTATAGTCTGTTCACAAGGAAATCAATTATCTAGAAAATTTAGCCAAATAAAAGCAGCCTGATAGGTTAACCAGACTTACTAGTGGTGAACGGAATTGGAAATCACGAGGGGTGGGAAGTAGAAGGTAGGTGAAAGGTTTAGCTTTTTCTAAGGGAGTCACTTAATTAAAGAAAAAGGATACTCAAGGCTGTGACCATTTATTCCAGGTGCTTTGTCTTTCAATAATGGGTAAGTACAAGATTGTGAAACTCATCTTGCTTATTGATTGCTGCACCTCAATTCCACCTGGCATGTGTAACTACAATCTGGTTGTAGGTTTCATGCAGAAAGAAAGCAGCACAATCATTTTTAAGCATGAGGGCTGTCTTTGATTATTTCACTTCTCTCCCACCCTCAGTGCTATTTGTTACAGTTACAAACACATGAAGTATTCAATTACAGTTGACCCTTAAACAGTGCCTGGGGCTTAGGGTCACTGACCTCTGCGAAAAGCTACCTATAACTTTTGACTGCCCCAAAACTTAACTACTAAGAGCCTACTGTTGACCACAGGCCTTACCAATAACATAAACAGTCAATTAACATATTTTATATGTATGATACATTGTATTCTTATGATAAAGCTAGAAAAAAGAAAATGTTATTAAGAAAATTGTAAGAGAGTGTGTTAGCAGCAATGTACTGTAAAAAGTCAGCCTGTCAGTGAGTCCAGGGTCCTGTGGGCCTGTCATTGCTTCAACAGTGTTTGGCAGAACTGACCCAGGGATGGCCCTTCTTTCAGCCTCCAACCACTCTCTAACCTCCTTTCTGTTGCAAGCCTCCAAACCATTTTCTCAGCTGCCCTCTGCCTCCAGAGCAGCCAACAACCCCACCCCCTCCTTTTTTAAAAGCTTTGCTCCTTACTTCCAACCAACCATATGCTAACAGAATTTTGTCAGACTTATTCCGCCATCTTGGGGGCCGTAGTCAAGCACCTGGTCAACATGCACCTGGGGGCCTTTTACACCTACCTCTCTCTGGGTTTCTATTTCTGTCATGTAGCTCTGGAGCGCGGTGGGGGCACTTCTTCCTTGAGTTGGCAGAGGAGAAGTACAAGGGGGCCAACCGTCTCTTAAAGATGCAAACCAGCACAGCAGCCGCTCCCTCCTCCAGAACATGCAGACTGTCCCAAGACGGGTGAGGGTAAAACCGGGGATGGCATGGAAGCTGCCGCCGTTCTAGAGAAGACTAAACCTTCAGCTCCGCATGCCCTGGGCTCTGCCGCGCGTAGACCTGCATCTCTGTGACTTCTTGGAGAACGACTTCCTAGCCGGGCGGGGCGGGGCGGGGCGGGGCGGGGTGGGGCGGGGTGGGGCGGGGTGGGGCGGGGCGGGGCGGACTTATTAAGAACATGGCGACCACCTGACTCACCTCCACAAGCTGGGCTGGCCTCCAGCGTGGGCAGAGAGAGTGCATCTTAGAAGAGCTCACCGCCAAGCACGACTAGAAGCTTCCTAAGCCCAGGTGCTCGTTCTTGAGCGGCCCCTCTGTCATCCCTCTGGTATCAGAGCTTCTGCCTGAGCTTCTCCCTGAAGCCACTAGGCAGCTCTTTCACCCGCCCTGGAGCCCTCTCCCAAGCTGTGGGCCAAATGGAAACAATAAAGCTTTCTGCGGGGGAAAAAAACATTAGCCTGTAAGTGGACCTGCACGGTTCAAACCTCTGTTGTTCAAGGGTCAACTGTATTTGACAATTTGTTCAAAGAGCCACACGAACTTGAAGGAAAAAAAACACAAAACTACATTAAAGAAGAGAGGTGAACTGCAAAATAAATAAATAAAAATAAAGTCATAAATATTTATAAAGAATATGATTTAAAACATGTCAGGGTAAAACTTTGTGAATATTGGTGAAGCCAGTAGTAATGTGTTGTCCCACAAACACAATATGCAAATAGGCATAGGATACATAATTCAAAGTATTATTAATCTTTCATCAATTTTGTTAGCATCATTTATACACAATAAAATATACCCATATATAAAGTACAGTGCAGTGCCTTTGGGGAAAGTATATACCTGTATAACTCCCACCATAATTAAGACAGAATATTTCTTATATCCCAGAATAATGTTCTTGACTCTTCAGTCAATTTCCTCAATGCTGCTAACTTAAGGCAATCTTGGGTCTGATTTTTGTCACTATAGGTGATTTTGGGGTCTTCCTATAATTTCATATAAATGGAATCATACTTTGTTTTCTCTCTGGCTTCTTTTTCTCTCAGTAACATTTTGAGATATGTGCACATTATTGTGTGTATCAGTAGCTTGTTGATTTTTATTGCCGAGTAATATATCATTGCATTTATGGGGTACAATTTATTTGTTAATTCGCTGTTGATGGACACTAGATTCATTTGAATTCAAGGCTATTATGAGAAATAAGCTGCAATAAACATTCATGAACATATGTTTTCATTTCCTTTAGATAAATAATTAAGAATTGAATTGGTGGACCATATGATATCTGCATGTTATACTAAAATGCCCAACTTTTCTAAAGTGGTGGACAAATTCACATTTTACAAGCAAAGCATGAGTCTATCTGTTCTTCAAAATTCACTCTACCACTTGGTTTTATGAATTTATTTTACATCAGCTATGATAGTAGTTCTGAAGTGGTATCTCGCTGTGGCTTTAATAAACATTTTCCCAATGACTAATAAGGTTGACAGCTTTCTTTATGTGCTTATTAATTGTTCACAACGTTTATATTTATAATATATGAATTTCTCCTAGTCTTTTCATTACCTTCCCATTTTTCTTAATTTTGGGGTTTTGTTTGTTTTGTTTTTGAGAGGGAGGGAGAGAGAGAGAGTGATGGGGTTGAGGGGCAGAGGGACAGGGAGATAAAGAATCCCAAGTAGGCTCCATGCCAAGTGTGGAGCCCGATGTGGGGCTTGATCTCACAACCCTGAGACAAAATCAACACTCAGACACTTAACCACCTGAGCCACCCGGGTGCCCCTCATTTTCTTAATTTTTATATGGTCCATTTAACAAATTTTCTTATTTTACAATTTGTGCTTCCTGGTCCTACCTAAGAAGTCATAGCCAATCCCAAGGTCACAAACATTTCTTCTTATGCATTTTTCAGAAGAAACTTTAAGGATTTAGGTTTTTAAGTTTAGCTTTATGTTCTATTTCAAAGTAATTTTTTTTTGCTGTGATAAAGGTGAAGGTTATCAAATTATCCAGCATGATCTGTATGTCATGCCAATACTACATTGTCTTAATTCTTGTAGCTTTATAGTATATCTTGAAATAAAGCACTCTATGTTCCCCAACTTTGCTGTTCACTTTAAAAGTTATTTTGGCTGAAAAAAGAAAAACAAAACTGGAGGTATCACAATTCCAGATTTCAACTTATATTACAAAGCAGTAATAATTAAAATAGTATGGTACTAGCATAAAAATAGACACACAGATCAATAGAACAGAAAACCCAGAAACAAACCCACAATTAAATGGTCAATTAATCTTAGACAAAGAAGGAATGACTATACAATGGGGAAAAGACCATCTCTTCAATAAATGGTATTGGGAAAACTGGATAGTCACATGCAAAAGGATGAAACTGGACCACTTTCTTTCACCATACACAAAAATAAACTCAAAATGGATTGAAGACTTAAATGTGAGACCTAAAACCATAAAACCCTTGAAGAGAGCACAGGAAGCGATCTCTCTGACAGT
The DNA here is from genome assembly GCF_024610735.1 of Ursus americanus. Classification (NCBI taxonomy): domain Eukaryota; kingdom Metazoa; phylum Chordata; class Mammalia; order Carnivora; family Ursidae; genus Ursus; species Ursus americanus. The sequence goes on along the minus strand of NC_142141.1, from coordinate 42,025,338 downwards.
AGCATAGAGCACAGGAAGCAATCTCTCTGACAGTAGCCATAGCAAAATTTTTCTAGGTATGTCTCCTGAGGCAAGGGAAATAAAAGCAAAAATAAATTATTAGGACTACATCAAAATTAAAAAGTTTCTGCACAGTGAAGGAAACAACCAACAAAACTAAAGGCAACCTACTGAATGGGGGAAGATATTTGCAAATGACATATTGGATAAAAGTTTACTATTCAAAGTATATAAAAAAATGGTACAACTCAATACCCAAAAACCAAATAATCCAACTGAAAAATGGGCAGAAGGCATGAACAAACTTTTCTCCAAAGAAGCCATCCAGGTGGGCAACAGACACATGAAAAGATGCTCAACATCACTCATCATCAGGGAAATGCAAATCAAAACTACAATGACCAATGTCAAAGAGGTTGCAACCTGTTCGTAGCAGCAATGTCCACTATAGCTAAATTGTGGAAGGAGCCGAGATGCCCTTCAACAGATGACTGGATTAAGAAGATGTGGTCCATATATACAATGGAATATTACTCAGCCATCAGAAAGAACAATTACCTAACATTTGCAGCAACATGGACGGGACTGGAGGAGATTATGCTAAGTGAAATAAGTCAAGCAGAGAAAGACAATTATCATATGGTTTCACTCATTTTAGGAACATAAGAAATAGCAGGAAGATCAGTAGGAGAAGGAAGGGAAGAATGAAGGGGGGGGGTAAACAGAAGGGGGAATGACCCATGAGAGACTATGGACTCTGGGAAACAAACTGAGGGCTTCAGAGGGGAGGGGGGTGGGGGATTGGGATAGGCCGGTGATGGGTATTAAGGAGGGCACATATTGCATGGAGCACTGGGTGTTATACACAAATAATGAATCATGGAACACTACATCAAAAACTAAGGATATACTGTGGTGACTAACATAACATAATAAAAAATTATTAAAAAAAAAAAAAAAACTACACCAGAAACAAGTGTTGAAGATGATGTGGTGAGAAAGGAACCCTTGTGCACTGTTGGTGGGAATGGAAACTGGAGCAGGCACTGTGTTAAACAATATGCAGGTTCCTCAAAATTTAAAAATAGAAATACCCTACAACCCAGGAATTGTACTATTGGGTATTTATTCCAAAATACAAAAACACTAACTCAAAGGGATACATGCACCCCTATATTTGTTGAAGCACTATTTACCATAGTTAAACTATGGAATCAGCCCAAGTGTCCATCAATTGATGAGTGGATAAAGAAGATGTGGTATTTATACACAGTGGAACAGTATTCAGCCATTAAAAAGAATAAAGTCTTGTCATTTCCAACAACATGGATGGAGCTAGAGTTTTATGCTAAGCAAAACAAGTCAGCCAGAGAAAGACAAATACCATATGATCTCACTCATATATGTAATTTAAGAAACAAAACAAACAAGCAAAAGAGAATCAAAAACAAAAACAGACAAACCAAGAAACAAACTGATGGTTCCCAGAGGTGAGGTGGGTAAGGGGATGGGTGAAATAGGGGACGGGGATGAAAGAGTGCACTTCGCATGATGAAAAATAAATAAAATTATTAAAAAATTTATTTTGGCTATTTTAGGTTTTGCCTTTTTCCAAATAAATTTTACAATCAACTTGATGTTACCGAACACATTCTGTTAGAATTTTAATTGAAATTATATTGAATCTATATATCATTTTTGAGATAATGAACATTGGATCAATATTGTGTCTTCCCAATCACATACATACTGAAGATATTGTTTAATCTCTATCAGCAATATTTTATACTTGCACTGTACCAGTCGTGCACAAATTTTATTAAACATATTCTTAGGTTTTTCATCTCTTCTGATGATATTGTAAATGATATACTGTATTTCATTATTTAGTTAAAAAAATATATACACATATAATTTACTTTTGCTTTTTGACCTTGCTAAATTTACTTATGAGTTTTAGTGACTTTGTATATATTTCTTCAGATTTTCTCTGTACACAATCATGTCATCTGCAAATAGACTGTCGTGCATTACCTTTTCAATTTGTATGCATGCTTTTTCTTTTCCTTTTTCTTATTTTTTTGCCATATTGCACTGGCTAAGACTTCTACTTTAATGTTAAATGGAAATAATCAGAGCAGATATTCTTGTTTTATTCTCAATCTTATAGAGAAAGAATTCAAACCTTTACCATTAATTTGATGGTAGCTGTAAGTTTTTTATAGATAATTTTTATCAATTTGAGAAGGTCCCCTCTCTTCTTAATTTATTGAGAAGTTTTATCTTAATGGTTTAATTTTTAAATGCTTTCTGTGAATCTAATAAGTTGTTCATTTTTTCCCTCCTTTATTCATTTATATAGCAACTTGCATTAATTAATTTCTGAATGTTAAACCAATCTTATATTCCTGGAAAGAACACCAATTGGTCATGGTACATTCCCTTTCTTATATATTGCTGGATTCCATTTGCTAATATTTTGTTAAGGACTTTTATATCTATCATCATAAAGGATGCTTTTCTGTATTTTTATTTTATCATAATGATTTTGATTAGTTTTGCTCTCAGAGTAATGTTGGCCTAATAAAGTGACCTGGAAAGTTTTCCTTCTTTTTTGGTCTATTTTTAGAAAAGATTTACATGAGTGTTATCATTTCTTCCTTAAGAATTTGATAGAATCACATAGTCAAATCATGTAGACCTGGGGTGTGTGCATGTGTGTATGTGTGTGTGTGTGTGTGTATCAGGTTTATAATTAGGAATTCAATTTTTTTAGTATAAAGAGGGCTAAGCTAATTTTCTCTATTTGAGTCAGGTTGGGTAATATATATGTTTAAGTAAATGTGTTAATTTCATCTCAGTTTTCAATTCATTGATCTAATTTTATTCACATTACTTTCTCACTATGTTTTTAATATCTATATGATTTTTAGTTATATCCCTTCTTTTACATCTGATATTGGTAACATGTATTCTTTTTTTCTTGATCTCTTTTGCTAGAATTCTATCAATTCTATTGAATTTTTCAAGCAAATAACAAATTCATGTTTTTCTTTTCCTGTTAGCATCAGTTCTTTGACTTGTTATCTTATATTTTCTTCATTGATTTCTTTTTTTAAGATTTTATTTATTTATTTGCTGGGGAGTTGGGGAGAGAGCACAAGCAAGGGGATCAGCAAAGGGAGAGGGAGAAGCAGGCTGCTGCTGAGCAGGGAGCCCAACTTGGGACTCAATCCCAGGACCCTGGAATCATGACCTGAGCCAAAGGCAGATGCTTAACTGACTGAGCCACCCAGGCACCTGTATTCATTGATATCTATCTATCTATCTATCTATCTATCTATCATCTATCTATCTATAAATATAGATATATATATCTATATTTGTAAATATATATATAAATATTATATATTTATAAATATAAATATATCTATATAAATATAGATATATAAATATATATTTATATATATATATATAATTGCTATTTTCTTTTTTCTGCTTATATGGGATATAATTTACTTTAGATATTTAATTTAGACCTTTATTATTTTCAAAAATAAGCATTTAAGGCTGTTCATTTCACTCTAAGCCTTGCTTTATTAACTCCTTCCCACTAGTGTAGATACGTTGTGATTTATTCTTCATTCAGTTAGAAATATTTGAATATTTGAATTTGTCTCTCATATTTAATAAAACATGTTTTATGATATGGTATGCAGTTAATAATGGGAATCTACCATTTGTACTTAAGATGAATGTGCTTTCTGCCTTTCTTAAGTATCACGTTCTAGAAAAAAGCAGTTAGGTCAAGTGTGATTGTGTTGTTCAGATCTTCTAATTCCTTATTGATTTTCTCTCAAAATTAATTTTCAATTACTGAAAGAAGAGTATTAAAATCTGCATTTATAATTGTGGATTTGTCTATTTTTCTTCTCCGTTTTGTCAAATTTTGTTTCATTTATTTAAGTGATTCACATTTATGTGCAAACTCAGTGTACTTTAAGAATATAATTTTGACAAATAAAAGAATTAAAGTTATGCAGAAGAAAACACTGAGTGGTTGTGTAATTTGTTAGAGTCAAATGCTAAGTGCTACCATCCCTCTCCCTTACTCTGTTAGGATTAGGCTTGATTATATGTTGGAAGAAAACACACAATATTAGTGTGGCTAAAACAAAATATGACCTTATCTCAAAAAATAAATTTAAGGTTGGGTATCTTGGACAAGTAGAAACTTGCTACTATCTTTAGGGTTCCAGCTCCTACTTTCCTGTTCTAAAACCCTCAATTAGACCTCTTGCTTCAGAATGGTTGCTAAAGCAATAGCTATCACCACAGACTTCTAGGCAGCCGAGTGGAAGAATAATGTCCTAATATAAAGATTTCCAGAAAGCCCTTCACGTAAATTGTTCTGGTATCTCGTTGTTGAGACATTAACACATGGTCACACTAGCCTGTAACAGATGCTGGAAATGTGGTCTTTTAGTCTGGGTAATTGTGCCTGATAAAAATTTGGACTTCGGTGACTATGGAAGGGGGATGATGGTAATTGATAAGTGTCCAATAATGATTGCTACAATTCCGTGTCAATTTATTTTTTTCACTTTATTATATATATTGTTTCTCCTTCCATATTAGATTATATGCTCCCTTGAATAGAAACAATATATATAATAAATGAGCATACCATGGCATAGGCCAGAAACATTAACAGAACTTATAAATATAACACTAATAAAATCTGGAGAAATCCAGAGAAGCTGACTGAAGTGGACATAGTTTCAGATGGGTGTTAAAAATGGATTAAAATTCAAGAATTTATTCATTCAGTATTATTAAGCCATAGTTCAGGAACAGGGTGAAATCAAATCCAGATGAGACCACTGACCAGTTTTTATAAAGAAATAGCATTTCTATCACAAGAAATGAGTAGATTTTTAAAATGTTTTATTTATTTTATGGTTATAACATGGGTACACTAAATTTCATTCTATAATAAACCTGGGTACATTTTTTAATTAAAAAGAGATAATAGTTATATCTGTGGCCTGTTTTTAAATGTTACCGCTATTTAGGAAATTACAAATAAAGGAAAATCATTTCTATGATAACACTTTTCAAAATTTAGTTAGGTGTCTGTAGGTACCTACTATGAAATTCAATCTAAAAGAAACAGGACTGCAAGTTTCCGGCACACCGTTTTAATGGCTCTGCTCTATGAGTCTGTGTGTGTCTATGCATGAAGGAATGCCTCTAATTCCCTGTTTGATGGAGAGCTTACAGCAGTTGTTTCAATAAAGCACTAAAGTATCAGAATATAATAAATCCAAAAATAAAAGACAAATCCTGTGCATTCCACCTGCTTCTTTAAATCCTGTATCCTGTTCCTTTCAGGGTATTTTGTCTTTCATCTCAGAAGCCCACAGAGCAATGTCACTGGCAGTTAAAGCATGCTGACACACTTGACATCCAATTTAGTTAATGCTAGGTCAGGCTGGAGATGCAGAGGCACTGCTATGTATGCAGCAGAGAAGGCCATATGCAACTACTGAGGAGTACCCTCTAATTCCCAGGATACTTGTTAAACAATTCTCATGTCAGAATACCAGCAAGAGAGCTCGAACAATCAGTGGCACAATCACACACGCACGTTAACAGATTGTTTTGAGAGTTAATGTGTTAAAATATATTGCCTTTATCCCTTCTCTCTCTGAAATGGATTCTTTCCATAGCTCCTACAGTCAGTTTAAGACTCCAAAAGACAACGAGTTCCTTTACTCAGTGTTATTGGGATAATCATTACAGTCATTATTTTTTAACACAGTACAGTATTTATTTAAGCTTTGTCTGTAGCACGGTTTAATTTATCTGATGTCTGTCAACTTTCACAAGAACTGGCAAAATGCATTTAGTTGTTGCATTAGCAAATCTAAACACACAATGGGGCATGCTGCCAATGTAAATTAATTAGACAACACAGCCCAAATATTCATATTTGCACATGCTGATAAAAACTGGTGACTTCTTTGTTGTTTGTTGTTCTTTTTTTTTTCTTGTTTTTTTACAAGTTATACCTTATGTATATACATTTCAACTTTTTGGTGAAGTCCTCTATGTAGTTCAATACCTTATAATTACTATTAAATTCATTAAAAAATTAGTTCATGTTAAAATCTTTGCATTCTTGAATATCAGGAAAGTTATAAATCCCTGAAAAATGACTTGTTTCAAACCATGGATACATCCTTAGTATTTATGAACTTAAAAGGTTACTTTAAAATTTGAGTTCCATCCACATATCAGGCACTCTATTAGGTGACGGGACTAGAACAAAAAATACCTGAACCAACTGATATTCCTGAGAGTTACTGAGATTTGGAGGCATATTCTATCCTTCAAGGTGGCTTGATGTTTACAAATGGAATGGGAGGTATATTTCACTCAAAGGTAGGTGACAATAACATCCAAAACACTAAAAAGGGAAAATGTTTAAAATTTGTCTTTTAATAAACTTTAATTTTAGAACAATTCTAAATTGACGAAAATCGCAAAGATGTGGAATAGAAAGTTTCCTATAGCATTTAATGCCTTTCATTGGTATGGTACATATTGTACAGTTAGTAAACTAATATTGATACATCATTATTAACTAAAGCCCATACTTCAGGCACATTTACCCAGTTTTTATCTAATGTTCTTTTTCTGCTTCACGATCCCACCCAGAATACCACATCACATTCTGTTGCCATGTCTTTTTAGGGTCTTCTCGGCTCCAACAGTCTCATACCTTTCCTCCTCCTCCTCCTCCTTCTTCTTCTTTCTTCTTCTTCTTTCTTCTTCTTCTTCTTCTTCTTCTTCTTCTTCTTCTTCTTCTTCTTCTTCTTCTTCTTCTTCTTCTTCTTCTTCTTCCCCTTCTTCTTCCCCTTCTTCTTCTTCCTCCTCCTCCTCCTCCTCCTCCTCCTCCTCTTCTTCTTCTTCTTCTTCTTCTTCTTCTTCTTCTTCTTCTTCTTCTTCTTCTTCTTCTTCTTCTTTTTTGATAACGTTGGTATTTGGGGACAATATTATTCAGGTAGAATGTACTTCAATTGGGATTTGTCTGATTTTTTTGTTGTTGTTTATGATCAGATTGAATAGGCTATCCATATTCTCTGGCTCTCAGTTGGATTTGGCCAATAAAGAATCAAGTAGACAATCATGGGGGATGAGGCTGTTTTATATTTCCACAGCTCTCCCCAGGTGTGCACCTCAGGCTGACTGTATCCCTTGGACACAGTGCACAACTCCATTGAAGGTGTCCTATCTACAGTTCTCAGGTAGCCATTCCTCTCTCTGTCACTTCTGGAACTAAAAGGAATTGCATCTTTACTCTTAAGTTCCTAGATTATTTTATTACCCCTCATGATCTCCCTATTCCTCATACACATCTTTGTAAATAGTCCTTCTAATAAACACTTCTCGAATCATCCTAATGAAGTTACGGCATCTTTTTCCACTGGAACCCTGATTGGTACATTATTGAATCAAATTTAGCTTCTCTTGACGTTGAGGCAGAACTGACTGCTTTAAATATGTATCTTTCTTGTACTATAATACCTTATAGGAGAAATTGTTTGTTGATGGGTACTGCTATTCTTTAGCACTTCCATTTCTTTGAAATCTTCCTTAATGTGGCAAAGATTTGTTATTTATTTTTCTATTTATTTTCCCTTTACAACTGACTACAATTCCAAGTAACTCCATTTTATTGCATTACTCATATCCTTTATGGGTAGCTAAATGCTTGCTTACCAGGAGAGAATTAACCGCTGCTATGGCTATAGGGACAGGCTGTTAGTTTGTTAACTCTCCCTTTGGGTCCCTGAGCTGTACCCTGTTTCCATCAAAAACCTATAGGCTCTGTCAGTTCCAGCTGAGACAACCTTCCAGGCGTCCTTCCCAAGCCACTGGACATATGACTGAAGACACTGTGTACCTGGCAATTGAGCCCATCTGCCAAGTGAACACTACCACATTTTCTCATGTGATGTCACATGGCGCAGAAGACTTAACCACACAAGCTCTACCTAAATGCCTGACGTAGAAAAAACACGAAATATAATTTTTAAACTTGTTATTTAGAGCACTTAGGTCTGGATAGTTTGCTATGCAGAAATAGAGACCCCAAGAAGAATCTAATACTTGGAAGAGGGATTTTCCCCAAATATCCTCACCATATGCCATTGCTTTTGGGATGAAGCAGAGGGCAGAAGCTACAAGAGACTTAAAGGGACTGTTAGCAAAAGCTGGAAACCCTTCCACAAGACTTGTCAAGGGCTTTTAAAGACAATAAGGAAAATATTGTTGTAACTTGGAGAAAAGCTGATGTCTATTAGAGGATGAAAGGTTTGGTGATACTGCACTTGGGGAAAACTAGCACAATGGATAGACGTTCATTATACCATGTGTTCAAGAAAGCTTTTAACAGTGCATGTCTGATACAGTAGGAGGCACACAAAAATCTATAACATTATTTTATTTGTGGTGTTTTATTATAATAAGTATTTAATTTAAAAAAATACACATTTGTGAAATTTAAATTTTTTTTTAAAAATTGAGAATGTGCATCACAATAGTATTCTATTAGTCCAACAAGAAAGTTTCATGGTTTATAGTTGATTTGTGTAATATTAAGCCTCTATGATTTGAAATACCACTTTTACTATATGGTAATCTTCAACTCCTCCTATTAAATTATCTTCTAGTTAAGCACTTCACTGTGTTACTTGGATGTCCAAATCTGTAAGCACAATTATCAAAGATTTTAATTACACATTAAATCTAAACATTGTGTTCCTATATTGCTTGTACACATTTCTGGAGCTAGTGATTATGGTTGTTAATTGTAATATAACTGTGGATTCTGGGTTGTAAGAATCACTGAAGATTTTTGTACTCTGGTTTAAAGTGTGTTTGTAGGCCAGCATCCCAGATGTGAGAAAAATAAAGTGCTTAAAATTGCATTAGCTCTTCTAATAGTGAGACAGTGTCTAAATCGATCTTAAAAATGTTCAATTTAGCTGACGTCTTCTTTGTCAAGTAATCAATGTGTTTACTGAATGATAAAAGTGGTGTCAAGATGCTAGTGAGACTCAAAGTTATTTGGAAGATATAATGTGGGCCAGGGAAAATTCACCAATGTGAACTTTACCATCATTAGTCAGAACTGATGATATGCAAGAGAAAAATGGAACATCTGTTTGCATTTTTCCAAAGTATAAGAGTGAGGTAAGTAGTTGACCTCCCGAATAAACACTGAAAAAAAAATTGGGTAAAAATGGGCATGAACAACAGATGGTGTCCCCTCCGTTGATGGCTTTGATTCTGATTTGAGAGAGTTTATAAATATTTTAGGAACTGAATTAAAATACAGAAATCACTAAGAAATAACTGGTAGGTAATTATTGACACTTAAACGTGATTTGTTCTAGTCTTTGTCTCCTGCGTTTCATTCACAACCTTGTACACACAGGAAAATGTATAAGGCATGGCTTAACTCTGAGCTATTGTTCAGCAAAAGTAGATAACGGATGCTTCCCCCCCTCCCCATTTTGTTATAGTGATCACATTAATCGTTATTTAAATTGTGAAAAATAGACAGGCAATGAAAAGAAGGAAGCCTTGAAGAAATGTCCTTGATGCTGAACAAGGCTCATACAAATGGCAACCTATTGAGTGCAGAATAAATGAGGTAATTACCATTCAGTTTTACAGATGGAAAAGCTGAGTCACCAGGAGGTTAAGCGACTTGCCCAAGGTCAGAGAAGAAGCTACTAGCATTATTACATAGTTCCTCTTATTCTCTTTTATTTCTTCTGTTTTATCTAGTACAGTGAGACACATTCAAACATATTCTCCACATACAAAGCAAGTTCATTCTTTAAATTTCACACTGACACAAAAACAATGAAAACAAGTTTTGGTCTTTGTTTTGTTTTGCTTTGCTTTTTCTCCACATAAATATATTTTACTCTTTATTTCTTTTGTCCTTGTCACTGCAAAAATTGGTTTGTTCCCTTAATGTCACTAAGACAGCAGAGATCAACTAGAATACAGCAGAGTTTTCCACATCAGTGTTTTGGAAAGTGAAAGTATGTTCATGGAAACCCCAATGTAAACAAAACTCTCTTTCTCTTTTGATGACTCATTTAAATAGAAATCACTTTGCAATATATGAATTACAGAAAAGCCAATAAACTAAAATAAAAATAATTTTGATACTATATTACATAAATCTACTATAATATATATTTTTCTAAGTGGTGAGTATTCTGATTTATAAATTAGATTAACATAAATACTAATTTAGTATGGCAAACACGGGGTAAATAATACTTGGACGCTACTTAATTTCTTATGGACTCTAAAACTGCCTGCGTGTTTTAACCTGATGTAACTTATGGTTTTACATAATGTTGTATTTATGGGGACCAATCTATTTTGTCATATATAAGTTCACTTCATGGATAAGGATGAAATTATCGCCTTTAAATAGAAGCTGATTCCATCTTTCTATCTCTATAGCTCCTTACATAGATATTTTCCTCTCTCACGATTGTTACCCTAAAACATGTCAAAATTTACCTTCTTCTAACATTCTCCATTACTAGATAACTGTAAATAATTTAAATTCTATTCTGTGAATGTTACAAAATATGTTCATAGGTATTAAATTTATACACACACACACACATGTCCAATTTGTCACTCTCGTTTCTCTCAGATACTTTCGTCTCTATGGCATGTCAACACACACATAGAGGGTCTAGTCATGTATGTCAAAGGCATACAATATTTCATAATAACAGTAAAGTCTGTATTATAAAGAATCAAAAAAGAATCAGATTTATAGCCAAGCAAGATAAAATTCCACAAACAACATACTGGCTTAATGTAAAACCCTGGTCAGAAGCCAGGACTCTAAGTGTAGGTAGGAATTGCCCTGAGACGGTAATTTGTAACTGAAATTAACGTTTTCAGTTCTTTATCTTAAAAACAAAAGCCGTTTCTCCCCCATTTCTTGAAATACATTCTCTCTTCCCTTAGCCGCATTTTCTGGTTTGCTTTCTATCCCTGTATCAATTCCCATTTAGTTATTGTTTTGTTTTGTTTTAGTTTTTGTTGCCATTGTTGGTTGTTTTCCCATTTGCTTCTTTTCTGATTAGGGGCCCTTAAATATCAGGTTCTGTCTTTTACTTTCTTTCTTGCTTCTCGATACAATTTCCATGAACAAGACTATCAAGGAACTTCTGATATTCCTACATCTATACCTCCAGCCAAATTTGGTTGCGTAACACTTCCTGAACACTTTTCAGGTGCCTCAAACTCAAAATCTCAGTAACTGAACTTATTCCCTGTGAACCAAAATATTTTACTTTTCCGTGAAATTTATCTGAGACAATGGGATTTGTCATACCCAAACTAGTCAGCTTTCCCTAGATTTTGCTACATAAAAAACAACCTCAAATTTATTTGTTCACTTACCCAAACAAAAAACCTGGCTGTTATTACTGACACCTTCCTCTCATATATACCTCATTCTGAAAATAAATGAAAGTGTTAAAAAAAAAAAAAAAGATGACCAAAGCAGAAAAGTATTTTTAGAAAAGATGGCTTTTTAGATGTGCATTAAAGTGAGATGAATTGGGAATGAAGTTATGGTAGAGAGGGCCTTTTTCATTTTCTTCAAGATATTTCAATCAGGTAATTTATAGAATTACAGTATTTTCAGTACAAACAAGTATTAAGTAATATTCTCATAAAGTATAAAACCCTTGGGCCCCCAGGTAGCTCAGTTGGTTAAGTGGCTGACTTCAGCACAGGTCATGCTCTCCTGGTCTTGGGATCCAGCCCTGCCTAGGGGCTTCCCCACCAAGCAGGGAGTCCGCTTGTATCCCTCTCCCTCTACCCCTCCCCCTGCTCATGTGCTCGCGTGCGCAGTGTGCTCTCTCTCTCTCAAATAAGTAAATCTTTTTTAAAAAATAAAGTACAAAATTCTTCAATACAGATAAACACTGATATTAATATATTTAGAAACTTCAGTTTTATTGAGAAAGTAAGACTTTATAATTAGCTCTTTCACTAAATCTGTTAGTCATCAGTAAAAGTGACATTGAGAAAAAGGGGAAAGGTAGAAAGGAGATAGGAAAGGATGAATGGTTAGACAAATACGCTCTGTAAGGTGTACTTGAAATCAATCACTATTAATCTTGTTCAGTTAGGTGAGCAATTGTTTAACTAGACTGCTTTTCTGAACTCACCACTTGCTTCAGCCATTTTTTTCTATGTCTTTATTGATTGCCAATGAGGTTGTCATTTTGACTAATGCATTTATTTAAGGACATCAAGGAATGATGATCTTGTTCCTTTGGCTTGTGGAAAAGTAATGCCCCTCTGGATTTCAGAGAGGAGTTACACAGAAGGAAGATACGGTAAAACAACAACAACAGATTAGATGCAAAATATGCAAGAACAAGGAAGGGGAAAATGGAAATGGAAAAATCATGACATGGCAGAATATGTGGAGTTATTTTTTCATTTAAGTTGTATTTATTGTCTTCTTGGTTTAATAACAAAGTTTAAATTTATGTTATACTTATATCATTTATTTAAATTCCATCACCTTAGTAAATGTATTCATGGTTCTAACCATGGGAGAAGGGGTGGGTAAAATGTGAATTATGTCATCGGGTCACTCTTGTGCCACTCTCTGGAGGCTTTCTGCCTGCCTCCCATTGTGCTCTTCACTACGACAGACTGATTATGTCACAGGGCAAACCTGATTATTACTTCCCTGCGTACATTGTTCAGTGATAGTCTCCACACTTTCTAACCTGGCAAAAGATGTCTCAAAATCCTAACTAATCCCATACCTTCCTCTTGTTTTCTATGCTTCCTGCTTTTAAACATTTTGCCTACAGCTTTTTCATGCCAACAGCCTCCAATCAAGGGTCACCTGAAGTCTTTCCTTTGGCCCAGTCTAAAGCTTTCCCACTTCCTCTTGTCTGTGTTTGATTCTCTGCCAAAATGCATGTAACGGTGGCTGACAACCTTGCTCTGGCAAGCTCTGAATAACTTTGCTTCTCTCATTTGGGAATACTTTATTTATTTCTACAAATATCAGGTTCCCAAGTCAGGATTTTGTGCCTGGTCTTCTAGGAGTGAACTGCTGGGTACTAAAAGGGGCTCAAAGCTGAAATGGCTTAGAACAGATGGAGGACCAATAGAATATGCAGGTGTAGGAGGACAAAGGCTGGCTTTGATAAAATACCAGCAAGGCCAACCTGATCCTATAGCTATGGCACTGGTGAAAGAAGGAGACTGGACTACATGATCTGTCATGTGCCTCAAGATCCGAAATGCTCATCTCAATGACCAGATTTTTAAAAATAAAGAACTCTGGATTATATTTGAGCAGAAGAAGCTGCCTCAGAGACAGGCTGGAGAATGGAGAAGAAATATCTTTTAAAAGTCCTACTGCAATTATCTCTAAGGAGTGCTTTCCTGACATCTATTAATAAGACAAACTCTTATTGGTCTATTAGTGTTCTCCAAGATAATGATAATACTGATAATGATAATGAGAAATATGTTAGAGTACTTCTAATTACCTCAGAATTTCTGTGATATGGGGAGACAGTTATCCCTGCGTCCATTTCACAGTTAAGGAAGCTATCAACGCTTAACCATAAAGAGAAAGAGGTCTTTTTTTGTAAGAATTGTGCAAGGGTCCTACGAATATTTTATAAAATGCTGCTATTAAGATAAATTATATGAAATTATATTTTACCTTAATAATACCTCTTATCCGGATAAGATTTGGAAATTGGCACTTGGGATTATAGTGTAAATACATTGTCTATGATATGACAGAAGTAAGCAGAGTCCATATCCACAAAAGGGCAACATGACAATTACTGGACATAATACTAACAGTAAAAATGTATTTAATATGACATATATATAACACTTTTATTGGAGAGGGTCAATTGTGAAAGGGGGTGAGAAGTTAGCTTGTTTGTTTTTCAAAATCTGTCCCATCTCTGATATACTGAACACCACCACCACCACCTAAGGAAGCTCACTTCCTTAACAATATCTCAGTTTATTTCTATAGCTTCTTGGTCATACTTCTTTACAAAAAAGTCACTTTAATTATTTAGGACTTCATGAAAACCCCAGTCTCCTATTCGATTCAAAGCTCTTCTCTCCACCAGCTAAGGCAGGACCTGTGCCTGTTGAGTCTTGGAGCAGCTGGAGTCATGTGGTCTGTTTTCCCATGGCAACTCCTCTCCCTTGCTCCAAGGGCTTGGCTCTCGGGCAGGGTGGGGGGACAGGCACAAGACAGACTCCTTACCAACTCCATAAGCTCACAGTGCCCCGCCTTGTGGGCTGTCCCTCTTAGGCCATCTGTCTGTAGGATGCCTCCAGTCTTTCACCCCGATGAGCACACACATGAAGGGTAGACCCCAGCTTCATGAGGCAGGCACAGCCCTCTTTTCCACCCTCTCCTCCTGAGTAAGCACATGGCCATGCAGAGGAAGAAATGTCAGTCCATCCCATAGGCAGCTATTCTTTTGGGAAGTACTTTTCTCTTCAAACACTCCCTCAGAGCTGACGCTGCCTTTCTCCCCAGATACATTTTCATGTTGTTTGGGGTAGAGGGCATGGGTGTAGATACTGGAAGTGTGGCTTTTTGTGAAATGTTGATTATCAGAGAACCCTTAGGAAGGCAGTTGGCCTGAACTGATGAAACCTAACTGTAAGCTTTGTCAAAACTCTGGGCAGATACAAATGATCTCACTCAGCACCTAACTATTGCTAACTAACGTGTTTCTAAAATAGATGACAAAATATAAAATATATTCTGATCGTATAACTGTTCAATTTAATATGTTTATCTAAATTTTCTGGAGTTTCTACAAATTTTTGCAACTCTACAAATGCACTTCTCACAGGGAACAAAATGCAACATTGCAAAATATGCAATGAGATGAAGATACTGGGAACAAGTATTTTAAGTGATTCAACCTACCTTAAATTCAAAAACTTAGCAAAAATATTAGATACCCAGAGTAAAATAACCCCTATCTTATACATACACACAACTGCAAAACACACTCATAAAAGTGTGCTAAAACTAAATACCAATTTGTGTTTGTTATGAAGCTTGTGTAACTTAGTCAAACTTATCAAACTGGGTCTAGAAGACCAAAAAAAACTATGATATAATTGGGAAAGATATATCATGTTCTCTCTTTTGTTATTATTTGTACAAATTAAAAATTTAATGTTAGAACTTTAAAAAATACAATTTAAAATTATATACTAATTATTTTTATAGTATAAAATATATGTCTTAAAGTCTATCACATAGGTAAATAAATTATTCATTTAATTAGATGTCACCCATAGAAAATCAAGGGTTCTATTCTAATGGGGCATCCTTTCAAATATATCTTTTCTGATTCACTGAAGAATGATATGTTAATTTGAATTTATTAACCTATGCAATTGAGAAATGAATCCCAAGCTAGCAGAAAGAAACCAATAACAAAATAATTTATCTTTCAGTTTTGTTAATACTAGAGTGCAAACATTTGTTGAAGAACTGAATCACCTTATTAATCAATTTGATTATAACTTATCATTTTGGACTCCTCCCCTCCACCCAAATTTTAAAAAGAGAAAATTGGAGACACAGACATATTAGGATAATTTATGAAATATACTAGATGAGGAAATAAGTTCATTTTTTAAGACTCCACTTCCATAAACATATATATATATATACTTATTTATACTTATACATATATATGTATATTATGATAGTTTTCATTTCCAGAATTTCTACATTAAGAACAAATTATCCACACAATACACAGCATTTCTCCTAGAGATGTCAATAAACAAGGCTTTTCTCTTTGAATTTATTCATTCAATTATTTAGATGAAGCAATAAAAATGTACTTGCCATTAACACACTGTTGGCCGGAATCACAATAACCAGAGCCCACAAACACCCTTTTGTGTTCATTGAGAAATTAGAGAAGGCAGATATTGCCCATAGACACTGAGAGATTTGTACTTTGCATGTGCTCATTCTGTCAAGGGCAGAAACACAAGGGGTGGGTTCCAACAATAACGCCAAGAGGAAAACACCTTCTTGTGAAGAATAAGGGTTGGGTAAAATGAAAAATGTACGTAACGGACAAAATATTTGACTCCACATCAGTAGCCATTGGGTAAATGGAAAAAACTTGTTGTTTTTTGTTTTGTTCTGTTTTTTGGTCTGGGGTATAGAGTTATCAGGAAAAGTAGCCTTTACATTTTTGCCAGTGATTTAAAGCATGTAGACAAAATGACTGAAAGTAGAATGTTTTGAGTTTAAATAGTCTGCATTGTGTTTTTATCATCATTAAAAATCACCTACATTATTAGTTAAGTAAGTTTTTATAAAATTAACTCGGGACACAAAAATTTTTCTTTTTTTTTTTCTTTCTTTCTTTCTTCTTTTCTTTCTTTCCTTATTTATTTATTTATTTGTTTGTTCATTTATTTATTTTGTTGGCAAACTTCTCATAGCTTTGCTTTTGTAACAAAAAAGAGTTCTTGGAACTGGAACAACCATTTGCCTTACCTGTTGATTAAAATCTGTCGTGTAAATCTGGCTTTTGAAAGACATCATAAATAAATACTACACCAGTAACAATGTCTTAGTTGAGTAATTATTGAGCATTGTGGAGTACTCCAGTCGGACCACCACAAAGACTTTCTTAGAACTGAAACAAACATTAATCTGGAAAAATTTAATATATTTATACTTAATTTACAATGCATAATATTTTTGTATTACAAGATACTTGAACTAATGGCTAGTATCTGCTTCTTTCTGCTTTTTAAAATTATAATCAAATATGTGTGAGAGAATATTGAGAAAATAAGGAAAGAATAATTAGTAAATTGATATATTAGTGAGTCTCTTATAATTACCACAACTGGTTGATGAAAATCTTCTTACCCATCTCTCTGCTCCTCCTCCTGCCCCCTATCTTCTCATCTTTCTCCTCCTCCCCACCTCTTTCTTCCTCCATAATCTCGGCACTATCATAAATTATAACATAGGCCAAAAATAAAAGTGTTTGATAATCTGACACTTTTCTCCAAAAATACATACCAAAATGTATTGAAGTGGAGATACTTATGCTGAATATTCTTAATTTTGATTATAGTCAATCTCCTTTTTAATCTCAAATCATTTTTATGCTCTTCTGTCTGCTGAAAATGTCCTATCACTGCTATTTATTATTATTTTTGTTGTTGTTTTTGACCAATTCAATCTTATCTTTCAGTTAAGGCATCATATTCTCTAGAAAGATTAGGTTAGCTGCTGCTGCTGCTGCTTCTTTTTTTTTTTTTTAAGATTTTATATATTTATTTGACTGAGAGCACGAGAGCATAAGCAGGGGGAGCAGCAGAGGGAGAGGGAGAAGCAGGCTCCCCACTGAGCAGGGAGCCTGATACAGGACTCGATCCCAGGACCCTGGGATCATGCCCTGAGCAGAAGACAGATGCTTAACCAACTGAGCCCCCCAGGCGCCCTGATTAGCTTAGCTTCCTAACTTCATCAGATAGGCAATCCTCCTTTATGACCCAATACATTTCTAGATGTAGCTTTATCATTATATTTAACCCACTCTTTTATAATTACTTATTTATATATCTTTTCTCACAAAGGTAAAGCAATATTTTGAGAACAAATATTTGTAAAATATTATTATATTTTGAATCTGGCATGGTACTGGAAATATGTCAACGTTCAAAATGTATATGATGGATGCACAAATATATGAGCTAATAAATTAGTTGAATTAGTATGTATTTAATTATTTGCTTTGGTTTAGGAATCATATTAGATGTCATTAGAAAAACAAAGTGTAACATAATTCCCTGCTCCAAGTTTTCAGGAGGACAGCTGGCATATTGATATTATGTAGCATTGGTATTATATTTCATAACATGTAGCTTAATTTATTGATATATGGATGATGAAAATGAAGTTTTATCTCAATGCCCAGCTCCAAGGGTGGTAACTTCTCTGAATGGAAAGCCATATAGAGAAGGATTCTAGGCCAGTGCCTGTCACATAATGGTTACTCAGTAAATATTTACCGGATATATTATTGAATGAACAAACTAGCTCTTAAACATGATTTTCTCTCTAGATGATGGCATGTCTCTGCTCTCTTTCTCATCGTGATTTCTCAAGACATTCTTTTGTTTGTCTTGATTAACAAATGGTAGTGGGTCATCTTGGATCCACCAAAATGATAAAACAATGAAATAGAGATCAAGTTCTTTGAAGCTATCCAAGTTATGAGATACCAGAGTTTGGACTTTTCGATAGGAGACAGACACAATTATGTTTCTCATTTTGTACTCATGTTACAAAACATATATCCTATTTCAAATGCTCCTGTTAATTGACATACTCTTATTGGCAGTATAAAAGAGTTTTCATACCTTAAAAATGGCTATTTTTAGAGGTTCTAACTTTCACCCATGTGATAGTGTGAAACAGTATTTGCATTCTCTTGATTAAAACAGAAATTTGTCAAATTTTCCCCATGGTGTTTCTAGTCTATTCTGAATTCCATAGGCATTGTCTGTGCGTTACAATTCACATGTCTTCTCAGAGTCTAAAGTACCTGCTTGCACTGCTTTATGATGCTACCTGGTGAACTGAACTCCTTATACTAATGTAGTCAAATTAACTAAAGCTTTCCTTCAAGATATTCTCTTTTTACATAATGTTTAAGAAATCTTTTCCTAACCAGATGGCATGAAGATAGGCTTCCGTATTTTTCAGCATCATTTTTAAATCTCTCTCTTTTACATTGTCATCTTTACTCCACTAGGAATTAGTATTTGTGTGTGATGCGAGATGGGAAGATGGATTTCGGTGGTTTGCTTATTTACTTATTTGTAGATGAATGTGAAGGTGAAAGGTGACCTAAATATATCTTTCACTCAGATTAAATGTTTCGGGGTTAAAATAAAGAGTGAATCAAAGAATATGTATTAGCATAAAATGATAAGAATCTGAATTAATTTAATGGTAATCAGAATTTAAAAAAAAATAGTGTAGGAGATAGAGGAACTATTACTTAGGAAGAATTAGCCAGACTTTATAGCTGGACAATTTTGTTTTTGAATGATTATGTAATGGGAGTAATGTTAGAATAAAATGTAAAACGAAGAGAAGAATTTGGCTGAAGTGATAATAAAGGATTTATCTCTGATCACATTACAACAGATTATTTCAAAAAGGCCCAGGTCCTGGGTGAACACATTAATGCTTTGACTCCTCAGAAGCATATCACCGGCATCTAGTAAATGCTTGCTGAATGAATGTAAATTGTTTAATGAATAAAAGCAGTAAGCCACAGGACAAGATTAATAAAGAGGTCTTATCAGATAACCAGATATTATTATATTGAGAAAAGAAAGTATTGAAAATGTCAGCGATATTACCACAAGTCTGGCACGCCCAGAAAACCAGCTAAGATAGGTCTTAGTGTGCGGACTTAGAACCTTAACCCTAAGCGGTAAGAAAGTATGAAATTTGAATTTCTGTGCTCGTCGTGCCAGGTTAATCTGTGAGTTTAGAGTTGACTCTCCTTGCCCTCTAATCTGCTTTATTCTTGCTGAGCCTGAGGCATTCCTGTTCTCAGGCATTATATCTTGTCAGGAAGAGGCCAGGCATCTATAGGTAGGTATTGATCCTAGTGCAAAGAAGAACAGAGAAAATGCTGAATGTGAGGCGGCAGGCAGGCACCCAAGTGGAAACATCAAGGAGAATTCCAAGGATGTTGGACTGGACATAGGCAGCCATCTAAGGGGATCAATAGTTTAAGAGTTTTTAACATTTCACGTGAAAGCAGATAAGACTCACATCATTCTATTAAAAAAAATAATAATGAAAGGTAAATTGAATACTCTATCTCTTCAACTAAAACCAGGCTAATGCAATAATAATCGTTACCATTTATTAACTACGTATTTTTGTCAATACTCTATTCAGTTCTCACACGGCCACACATAGAGCTGATTACTTAACTCACTTAACTGACATGGAAAATGAGAGGTCAAGTGATTTTTTCCCCCCCCCAGATCATTCAAGAGGTAACTGACAGAAGCAAGGATCCAAATTCATGTCCTCCTGCTCCTGAACCCTGTGATTTTATTTCTGAGCTATTTTGCCTTCCCACCTGGAGAAGCAACTACAGAGAATACACTTTCTGAGAGGCAGGGAAAGGATTTGCTCACAGAAAACACACCCCTGCCTGCCAAGTGATGCTTAAAATCCCCTTTACAGGGTGTTAAATTCTTTGCTTCCACAGACTGAGATAAGGTTTAAAATGCAAATACACTTTAGAGAGATAACGTTTGGGTGTAAATTCATGAAAAAAAAATATAAAATCTTTTTGTGAGCAGATTTGTTTAGGGAATTATGATTATGTGCCACATGGCATAGAAAGGAGGGGGCAGACTGGGGCAAGGGAGGGAGAAGGGGACTGTAGCAGATGAGAGACGAAAAACGGGCACCCCTCGCTCCTATTCTTGTGTGACAGTCTGTCCTGAATTTTGTCCTGTCATGACATTAGGATCTTCAGGAAAATAACAGCAATAACAGCAAGCAAAACAAAACAAAACGTGGTCTTTGATAAACTTGCCTATTTTTGAACTCCGAGAAGGGAATAAAAACAATAATACTTACAAGAAAGGGGATATACTTAACGCTCTGATTTTGATTTCCTGAAAATTGCCACTAAGCCATAATGCTCCCTTCCACCTCCCCCCTCCTCCACAGTGTTCTTTTTAAAAGCTGTGCATTCAACTGTGTTCAGAGGGCCATTTCTACCTGCCAATGTTGTCTCTGGGAAAAGAGACAAGTTAAAAGAAGGACATTTTGCTGCTCCTGTAATATTAGGAAATGTGCACAGCTGCTACAAATATGCTCCAAGGGTAACATCTGGAAAGAGAGCTCCCCGATTGATTAAATCATTGCCATTTAAGTGCAAATACACATCTTTCCTTACAGCTTTTCTCTCTCTCTTTCTCAATCCCCAGCTTATAACTTAAAAAAAAAAAAAATCATGCTTCAAAGATATCCGCATATTTCCTAAATTTAGAATTCGCCTGAAGGGTGTTTGATTTGAAATTCACATGTATTAAAAAGTATTTAATCTGAAAACTGAAATCATTTTGACAAATTCTCATAGTGCTTTCTTTTAACAGTAAGTAATTAACTGACCCCATGATAAAGAATGGGGGATATTTAATAACCGAAGAAAGTGCCAAGCAATTCCCAGTATAAAAACTTCAGTATTCGGAATGTGCATAGAAATGTCTATGGGAAATTTAATTATCAAACAGGGAGATCTAAAGGGATGCTAGTTTACATTCACAAAACTTGAATTGCTTCCAGATAAGTTAGTAAAGAAATCTCTAGGACTCTTTTTTTTTTTTTCCCAAACATACATGTCTCGTCAACCAAAGTGAAAAAACACCACACCTCCACAATGAAGGAAAAAGTAAAATAAAAAACTTCCGTCTGCAGAATTTCAAGAAAATGTTCTAATCAACAGAAAATGCTTCCACATGGAATTTTAACTTTGTCAATTTAAATTATTTCATATTATAGGCTTAATGTAACAGAACGAGACTTACTTACAATGATGAAAAGATAAAGTAGAAATACAGGACTAGCAAAGTTGATTTCAGAATAAAGTAACATGAAACATCTCCTCTCCCTCTCTCTCACACACCCACACACACTCGCTACAAAATAACTGCCATAATATTAGGCTTAAATACATAAAAAAGACCTTAAGTTTCTCCCTGAGCATTTCATTAACCATTGTGCATTGTGAGTTGTCAAAAGATAAAGTATGGGATATGGGTTTCCCCCTCTATCAGAAAGCAGAGCATTCCTATGGAACCTTTTGTAAGTGGGAATCCTATAAAGCGAAGAAGCAATTATCACTTCATTAAAGCAAAAATCTTCGATTTCTTTCAGTAAGGAAAAAACAGGTACTAACGTGGGTCTTTCATAAAAGCAAAGTGGTGTAAAGACTTTCAGATAGAGGGGCAAACCTGTATTCCCAAACTCATTGGATTCTGTAACTAATTTTTCAAGGAACTATAAGAACTACCATTTATTGAATATATATTACATGTCAGGCACTGTATTAAGCACTTTGTATATCTCATTTGATTCTCTTGCCACTATATCACTTTATGAGCAGGGTTTTTTTGTTTTGTTTTGTTTTTTTCCCCTTCAGTTTGTAGAAGTGAAATCAAGTCCTAAGTGGTTGACCAAGAGCCAAAGTTGGGGGAAAATGGACCCCATCTCCCTGATTCCCATATCTCCTCTCTTTCCTACTGTGCTCTATTACCTCCAAAAATGTAACCTAAATCATAGATCAATATAATGTATGCAATCCCTGAAAGGACATTCACTGGTATTTGTGATCATTTTTAAGCACGGCGATAAATCTCATGAAGGAGTTATGGCCATTAGGCCCCACTCAGCACATATAATTTACTATTAGTAATACCTCTATTTTCAGGTGGATTAACTTATTATCTACACAAGGGATCATAATATAAAGTGGAGGATTACATTAATTATATTGAAATGTACACAGTTTTCCATGCAGTATAAGACCACTATTAACCATCATAGCTGTTCATTTTTGCCAAGTATTTTAACTATTTCATAATTGTTGTTATTTGAATTTTATGACCTCCACAACTGAAATATTTTTTAAAAGCTAAACTTTGTCAAAATTCCATGTTCCGATTTAATGTCAGTACAATGCATTATAAGAAAATTTCGACATAGTTAATATCTATCTGTATTGCAGCATATATGTTTGAGAAAGAATGCAATGTATATTACCTCGTGGCTTTCACAAAATTTTCAGAACCATTTAACATTTGTTTCAGAAAAATGGTTCCCACAGTACTCGGCTTTCTGCTTTTCACGTAAAAATAATGCACTTGTTTTTTTTTTTTTTTTTGTCTTTTCCTTTATCAGCCTAGTTCAAACCGACCTTCTGTAAAAGTTATCAACTTTCATATAGTGTTATGAAACAGGACTATAAAATTAAAGATTGTTGTTTATCAGATTATTATAAATAAGTAGAGATGAAAGAAGAAACTGGATGATCTGGTAGCCTTCTCTTTAAATAAAGTATCCTTACTTTATGCTCAGTTCAGTAATTGGGATTTTTATAGACTGTCCTGAAATTATCAGTCTTATTTAGATTTATTCCTCAATGCTCAGAAATGAAAGGTCAATGTAAAATGTATTATATTACCTGATGATTTAGCAAATTTATACCTATTTAAACAATTATGAAGAGATTTGGAAAGGTAGACTTGAGATTTCTGAAAAGAATTGTAACATCAAGGAGAGGAATCTAGCATGTGGAGGTTTATTTAAGTTATTATTAAGGACTTTATTATTTATAGCCTTTTGATCCTTTATAAATTAAATTATAGGGTTTCACAAGGCCACCTGCTCTGAAATCAAAAGAAGTAAGAAAAGTAAATTATTGCTCATTTATTAATTATTTTAAGGACCTAATATTTGCCCTATAACCAAATCCTGGCAAAAGACCTTCTTAAATTACTCAGTGGTCTTTAATTCTTGTGTACTTTAGTTTACGTTGTGGAAGGACTTGAACCTTCATAGTCTGCATCTTAAATTGTTATTGGATTATACAGAATTTGCTATCCTTTATTGACCAAGGAATTGACCATTTATAATTAATATAATATATATTTGAATTTATTCAAATATATGCAGCATCATAACATTCTAATATGGCCCCCTGGTCTATGCCCTATGTAATTTCCTAGCCATAAGTGTCAGTGGGATTTGTGAATATGATGGAAAATCACTCTGATGATTATGTTATGTTTTATGGCAAAAGGAATTATGGTCTCTAATCAGTTGACTCTGAGTTGATTAAAAAGGATATTATGCTGGGTGGGTAAAATCCTTAAAAGGAGTGAGGTAAATTCTTATGACAGCCTTAAAGAAGCAAGATGCATTTTTGGAAATCACATGGCAGGGAATGGCAGGCAGCCTCTAGCAGCTAAGAACAGCCCTTTTTTGACAGCCAGCAAAGTAACCACTCTTATTTCAGTCCCATCACTGCAAGGAAATAAGTTCTGCCAACAGCTAGTGAGCTTAGAGGAGATCCCAGAGCCTCAGGTGAGCTCGAAGATCTGGTTGACACTTTGATATTAGTCTGTGATAGCCTCAGCAGAGGACTTAGTCACAGAGTGCTTACAATTCCAACTCGTAGAAGTGTGAGATAGTGAAAGCTGCTGAAATGTACGGTAATGTGTCACTAGACAAGAGAAACTAAACACAACCCTCTTCTTACTTGAGATTAGTCTGCCATGATTTAAGTTTTGGTGAAACTTTGAAATATTCAGAAAGAGATGGTATGAGGGGTATCATGTGGGAAATTGTCCCCAATTTTAGCAGACATAGGAGCAAGTTCCCACTGATGGCAGAACACCCTCGCTCTAAAAGAGTCTTGTTAGTCACCATCCAAACTTTAAGAGGTGCATTTTAGGACATGGAAGAAATTAAAACAGCCCCTGACTGGATTCTGATTGGATTCTACTTCTTATGAAGATACCGAACTTAGCATCACTCTGTGTTCCCTCCTCAAGGATCAATGCCTGGAAGAATGACAAAAGGAAAACAAGAAACAGAGAAAATGGTGAACAGAGAAATACCATGAAATGAGACAAGTCGATGTTGAACTGGTTTGGCTGGAGCGGTCACTTTAGACGGGAGCAGGAGATATCCAGGCACCAGTCTGGCAGGGTAACATAAGGCAATGAATTATGGAGTCCTGCTCTCTTATGGGCCACCTCCACTGGACCATAATCATTCACATCCCACCCCTGTGTCCAGGCTCTGCCATCTCAGCCCCACCTCACCATTGGCTTTGAGCAAACGGTGCCAACCACAATCCACAGCAGTGACTAGTACTCTGGTCCATGCGTCTCGTAAGTTAAATCAGGCCATCACCGAACTCCTGTGATTGACGTGGCTGAGAAAAATGGGTGGGGCTGAGTTAACTCTACGTAAATCTGCTTACTGCTATCCTCTGAACAATTATGACTCTTGAATTAAATCTAAAGTATAGTCCTTCCTAAAGCCACTTCTCTATTGGGAACAAAGGATGAAACCTTGATTTGAGGAGTTAGAGTGAGAAATGACTGAAGTTGATTTTGGTGCTTGGGGCTTTTTCAGTTGAGCACCTTTGGCTCCAGTATGAAATTCAGGATAATGAGTATGGCAATCTGGCCCTTTCTGTCATGTGTTGACTGGTGAGTAGTGATGAGTAGCCAATGATGCCACAGGATTATGAAATGATGGGCCTAAATATTAAAATAATTGAGAAGCACAATTACTTCAAAAGAAAAATAATACTGGATCACAGCCCCTAACAGAAGTACACAGATTAGAAAAAAATACAACCATATACTCTATCATTCATATTGGTATATTCGGGGAGTTAAATGTTGCTGTTACTCTTATCAATTACATTGGAATGACAGGTATAAAATTGGGCAGCCACATGTGAGTTGACTTATAGTGAGTCTACTATTAAATATACTAAAACAGATAAGGGAACTTATGAGCAATATGAAGGGAAAAAATGTTGTATTTAAAAAAAGAAACAAAATGCAACATTAAAACAAATTTACTTGTTGAAATTCAAAAACAGATGGATAGATTGTCTTCTGCATATGAAAGGCTTCTGTAATCAGACCTTACCTTCCAGGTTTTATATCTTATGAAAATTACTTCTAATATACAACATTTTTCTTCATTTGAAAAAAGGATATAATATTTCAGTCTACTGCCTCTTTACTAGGTCATGGGATCTAACTAGAATGTAATAAAATTACTTTGTTTTCATTGCATTAACATTAATGATTACCTCCTATTTATTGCAAATGTAACAATTTTAAACTTACATCATTGATATGTTTTTTTTTAAAAGAATAAACTTATATTAAAAAAGAATGAGGCAATTTAAAGAAAATATTAAGTAAACAGTGTAGGTAGAAAAGAAACAATTTCACATATCTGCCAATTGAATTTTAAATAAACTTCATAAATGAAAATTAAGGAACAGGAAAGTGCAGACCCCGGAAAGATAACTAACCAAAAAGAAAAATGAAAAGAAACTGCAGCACTGAAAATATAAATTAGCTTACCTTGGGTTCCTTGCAAGAAACAGAACAGATTGAAAAAGAAAAGACATATTATAGTGGGTCATTATGTTTATACAAAGAATTTTGTATTTTACCTTGAATATAACGGATATTTTTTAAGTGGGCAAGTAATATATTTAAACGTGTTTCCCGTATAAAGATTATTTTGTAAAAGTATGCAGTAGAAAGTAAAGAACAGGATATGTTAGAGAAGCCAAGACCAACTGGATCGCTATGGCAGCAGTGCAAGTGAGGTGTTAAGTGACTGACCTACAGTATAAGCAGAACAGATAAAGACCAGATAAAGAATAAAGACAGCATCGTGGAGGAAGAAACAGTTAACTCTTAAGTGGGTAATGGGACAAGAGCCTCCCAGAGAGGATGAAGTCTCATGTGTGTCCCAGGTTTCTGACTTAGATGACTGCTTAAATTATTTTTAGTTGCATTTAAATTCTTAGCCTTTATTCTTATTATGATAGTAAATAAACAATTTTTTTTCTTGACAACAAATTACATGCCAAGCTGTGTGCTAACCACATTCCCTGAATTATGTCACCTAATTCTCTGAATAGGCGCGTAAATTTGGTGATATCATGGCGCCCATTTTACACAAGAGGAAATGGAGAATGAACCTGGCTACATAGCTCAGCTGTAGAGAGGGGAGGGGAAACCAGGCTGCCTTGTAAACTGCCTGCTCCACCCCTAAGGATACTGTATACAAACCCAAGCATACAGGAAGACAATGGGGAAGCTGAGAGAGACAAAATGACTTTTGTTTGGTTGTAATGAATTGTGGATGTCTGTAGGACATTCATCATGCAGATTTCTAATAGGCAATATTAAAGGAATCGGAGCTGGTTGCTAAGATTTGGGAATTACCAATAAACAGGTGGTCGAGGAAGCTTTGGGTTGGGACAGTTTTCAGTGTGTGGCTTGGGAGTGAGTTTCAAAAGTAGAATAGTGAAGGCTTTATAGTGTCAAGGATGTAATGGATGTTGAGGCTTTATAATGAAATGGTCCTCTGAATTGATGTCACAATCCTCTAAGAATATAACATGACTTCAGATGAAAATCAAGTTACCAAAGACCCCGCTGGAATCCAGTTTTCCAGTAGACAAGAGTATATAGCAAGACGTTACCAAGCTGGGGGAAAGCTATTTTTTGCATGAAGCTGGAAGAATAATGTTTTTCGATTTGGCATTTTGATTCCCCCTGCCTCACCCAGCCCCTTGATATTTGAGAGAGAAATACTCATTGTTGTTTGTATTATCACTGCAATTTGGGGGCTGTCTTAAGATAAAGGCTAGGTGACAAATGAGAGAGTCTATAACATCAGTGGGAAAGGACAGAGCCCATGGGGGCTTAGCGATGATGGCAGCCCTAGGATTTACACAGCATGATTACTTGGGCTGCTCCCAAAGAAAACTGTCTCCACTTCAAAGACTTTTCTGAGGAATGTTCTCATTGTAAGAATTCTTTTTTTTTTTTTTTAAAGATTTAATTTATTTATTCGACAGAGATAGAGACAGCCAGCGAGAGAGGGAACACAAGCAGAGGGAGTGGGAGAGGAAGAAGCAGGCTCATAGCGGAGGAGCCTGATGTGGGGCTCGATCCCATAACGCCGGGATCACGCCCTGAGCCGAAGGCAGACGCTTAACCGCTGTGCCACCCAGGCGCCCCTCATTGTAAGAATTCTAATACAGAATTCTTAGCTACTCTATTTAAAACATTTTTAGAATTTTATCACAGTTTATCTTTCAGTATCTAAATTTAAATTTTGGGATAATGCTCATCTCAGCAACTTATTATCTGCAGCCAACATACATAAATTAGAACACAAAAGCCCATGCAGCTATTTATTGGATGGGAAAATCTACTAGGTGGGAAAAAAATTGAGAATAGAGTGATTGTAAATTATATATTTGTGTGCAAGAACTTAAGTTGGGCAAAATATGTTATTCCATCAGCAAAACTCATGGCATTTATAGATCAGTAAAACATCTTCGAACGTTCTTCAGATATCTGGCTTAGCAAAAACTTGAAAAAGCACTTAGTCATGTATTTTTATACTGGATGGTAAAGCCTATGAATACCACACAAGGCAAATTTCATCTTCATTTTTCTATATAATCTATGTCAGCCCCCATCCATGCTGCACTTAAAGAAAATATTACCATTTCTGAATCATACAAATATTTTGAAAGGAAAGATTATGGATTCTCAAGGCTGTAAAAGACATTAAAGGTCAAGAGCCCATCCACACAAATGGGCAAACTTGTTAAGTGCAGAGTTGTCACAATTACCCATAGTTCTCTAAGGGAATGCTAGTCACACTGTTGTTCCCTGTGTGAGCCATGGCACGGGGCACATTCAGCTCTACCGCTTCCTCACCATCAGCCATGGGGTTAGGGCGTCATGGAATCATGTCTATAGTAATGAGAAAATTTACTGAGTGTGTTATTTGCTGAATTATGTCCTCCTCCTAAAATTCATATGTTGAAATCCTAATTCACAGTATCTCAGAATGTGACTCTACATATTTATAGATGGGGTCTTTAAGTTAAAATGAGATCATTAGGGTGGGCTCTCATCTGACATAACTGGTGTCCTTATCAGAAGAGAAAATTGGGACACAGGCGCGAACAGAGGTCAGAATATGTGAAAACACAGAGAAACAACAAGCCAAGGAGAAAGGTCTCAGAAGAAACCAAACCTTATTAAGGAGGGCACATATTGCATGGTGCGCTGGATGTTATATGCAAATAATGAATCATGGAACATTACATCAAAAACTAAGGATATACTGTATGGTGACTAACATAACATAATAAAAAATTATAATAAAAAAAAAAAAGGAAGAAGAAGAAACCAAACCTGCCATACCTTGATCTCAGACTTCTAGCCTCCAGAACTATGAGAAAGTAAGTTTCTGTTGTTTATGACAGTATCTGAGGCAACCTTAACAAACCAATACAGAGGGAAGAGAGAAACAACCCCTAAAATGTTAGTAAGTTCTGTGCATATCCAGTTTTTAACACTGTCTGCTTTGTCAGGGACAACCCAGTTGTCCTTTCATAGAAGACTGATACAAAGAGTTCAAGGAGAGGATTCAAGGCTGCCAAAGGATCTCAGTGTACCTTCATATCCTGACTTTTAGTACTATTTTTGCCCCTCATATTTCAGAAGGAGGGTTTGAAAAACAAGCTTAGCATTCCCTGGGGCAAAAGGGGTGGGAAGAAGAAAGAATTTAAATTACCTGCTAATGAGTAAAACTCCTTGGTGTATAAAGCTAAACTTTAAGTTACTAATTCAAAGATTTCCTGTTTAATGTTTGATTTCAGAATACACTCCAATTTAGTGTTTAGGGCATTAGGAAAACTTAGAAGCACAGCTTGAATGCATTCTAATTATAAAATTAAAAGATGGGATATTGAACTGCTTAGTATGTCACTTACATACTTTCAAACAATAATGAGGGTTTGAAAATAAGCAGCAGTCTTATAAAATTCAAATGGATGATCGTTGGGTTATGGTAAATACTAGCAAATTGTGATTTCCTTATCTCAACAGTAGTATATAGAATGAGACTATACCAAATATTTGTCTACAGATGCCAACAATGTAGTAAATCTAGCAATCTTTTGAGGGATTATGAAACATAAAATGGCTAAGTAGTAAAAGAAATAGCATATATTGGTAATTTTTTAATAGAGAAAACATTTCCTCTAGGTAAACACTAACTTTTTCTACCTCTCAGTTACTGTATAATTGGGAGAAAGTCCTTCAGTACCACCACACAAACCGTGAGAAACTTGCTGCTCTTGTCCTGACCTAAGAGGGGATGCCCATTGACCAGATGAAGATATGGGGATTAAAACGGCTCCATGAGGGGCACCTGGGTGGTTCAGTTGGTTAAGCGTCTGACTTCGGCTCAGGTCATGATCTCCGGGTCCTGGGATGGGGTCCTGTGTCAGGCTCCCTGCTGAGTAGGGAGTCTGCTTGTGCTCTCCCTCTGCCCCTTCCCCTGCTCATGCTCTCTCTTTCTCTCTCAAATAAATAAAATCTTAAAAACAAAACAAAACAAAACAAAACTGCTCCATGAGTTGTTCCTAACTAGGAATCATTATACTACTAATAAACAAATAACAAATAATTTCCCTTAAGTGGGAAAAGTATATATATCTTTTCAGTTGGAAAAACTGTCAGTACAATGTTCTCTGATGCTTTTGACTCTCAACTATATCCCTGAATCCAAGTGAACTAGGCTATTTAAGTGGATTATTGATGAAGGAAGAAAACATATAGTCTATAACAGAGGGAAGGATTGGAAGATATGAGAAATTGTGGATCCCTTTCTATTGACCTCAAGGATTATTCAAAACCTGTGATTAAAAGTGTAAATGATTCAAAGTTTTCTTTTGCTCAAAAACTTCTAAATTTTATAATTTGGCCGAAGAAATTTAGAATTGATTAGGAGACATCCCAAAAGAGTACCTCAAATAGTTGGTTGACATTTAATGTTGATATTATGACATACTGTAAAGCGATTTTATTCTTTTCAAAACATGTTCTAGTATTTATGATTGTCTTCACAACAGATGTACTAGATCTAGTTAATATCATTGTTTTATTTCAAATACATGTGGTTTTCATGTTATTTATCTCTTTTACAACTTCTAGTTCAAAATGAAGTATTACAATTTAAAAAACTGACTTAAGGGGTTCCTGTGTGGCTCAGTTAGTTAAGCGTCTGCCTTCAGCTCAGGTCACGATCCCAGGGTCCTAGGATGGAACCCTGCGTGGAGCTATCTGCTTGGCAGGGAGCCTTCTTCTCCCTTTCCCACTCCCTCTTCCTCTCTTCCTGGCTTGCACTTTCTCTCTCTAAAATAAATAAATAAAATCTTAAAAAAAAAAAGACTTAATAGGGCTAGTGGTTTACTCCCCCTCTTTTCAAGTATCTCACTGAAATGACATATGTCATTATGGATTTTGCTAAACTTCTTTCTAGGCCAAGGTTTTAAAAACATCTCCTAAGGTCTTGGGTTCATAACCAAGCAAAGAAAGTAGAAGATGGTCTTGTTAAGATGAAAAATACAACACAAATTCTGTCATCATTAACAAAATAATAACAGTGTTAACAATGAAAGGAGAGGGACACCTGGGTGGTTCAGTCGGTTAAGCATCTGCATTAGGCTCAGGTCATGATCTCAAGGTCCTGGATCTAGCCCTGCATTGGGCTCCCTGCTCAGCGGGGAGTCGGCTTCTCCCTCTCCCTCGGCCCCTCCCCCTCACTCGTGTGCACGCACGCTCTCTCTCTCTCAAAATAAATAAATAAAATCTTTTTAAAAAATACAATGAAGAGAGAGTTCACATGAATAATTCAAATGCTTGATTTATCTGAGTATATTGGTTCAAGTTCAGTTGGACAGTTTGTCTTCACTCCCCCACCTCCTCAAAACCCCAGTAACGGACCCGAGAGACCTGAAGCTGTTTCCTCTTCTGACTCTTCAAAGAAAAGAATCAGTTAAATCTTATTGGTAAGGGGCTTGAGTTAGAGTTGAGAGAAAGAAGGGAAGGGGCACCTGGGGGAGAGGAGAAATGGAAACAATCTGAGAAGAGTATTCTGAATTAAAAGAAGAGTGAGGACAGAGGGAACTCCTGGATGTCCCAGATCACTCAATGCAGACGGATGCAGACTGACAGGTACGCTGAGGGAAAATGTGAAAAACAAACAAACAGAAATTCTGCACCCATCCCCTGGATCCCATGTACATACTTGATCACATTAAGTTGTACTTTTCTCTTATGGGAATAAACTTGCTACATCGATTAGACCATGAAGGATTGCACACTGAAGAAGTAGGAAAATAAAAAGAACTTGATATCAGAATTGGAAAATAAGAAGCCTTCACCACAAGAAATAAGGGCAGAGAATGATTTCTAGAAGATGTAAAGCAGATTGGACCAGGTTGATGGTCATACTCATCAGAGCCGAGGAATCCACAGTCACATACAAAGATGACAGGATCATAAGAAAGTGCTTGCTCATCAGAATCCACAAACAATTCTACCGTCAGAAACAGAGGCTCTGCAGGCAAGAGAAATATGTCAAATGTCAGAGCCATCCACCATGCTGCCCTACAGCTATCTGAGCAGAGTGGACCTGGGTCCAGAGCAGCAAAGTAGTGACTCCTGAAACAGCATGGCAACAGAAGAGGCAGTTAACTACCACATGTAGAAGATGCAGTCATCAGGGGGTCACTTCCTATAATCAGAATTGAATTTATCATAAATACAGGAAGAAACGACATCCCCATTTGGACTAAGGATTCATACATATTAATTTTGCTTAAAAGTAATTTTAAAATGTGAAGTTAATTTTAAAATATTAACAATCAATTATCACCAAACATCTGAAGAAAATAAACAGCATTTAAGAGTGGCATCAAAACAGAAGAAATCTCCCTAATAGCTTTATAGGGGAAACATTTAAAAATTAAAATTAGTATACTCAGTATTGAAAGAGATATTGGAGATTTCACACATCAATTTCATCCTTTAGAAAGCACAGTTGCTAAGAAAATGTAAATGTTCTAGGGAAAGGATAATTGCCAAAGCAATTAAATTAAATAAAACATTAGTTGAAGACCAGGATTGAAATGGCTGGGGATAAAATTAGGGAATTGGAAATCTTTAATGCAAAAGTTGAAAGGACTTGTGGAATTAATCCTACTTATGATTTCCCCCCATTTATTGGTGATGTGAGAAAAACATGGCAAATTTATTTATCAACTATTAAGCACCAGCCATGATTCTAGACATTTTATGTACATTTTCACAACATATTGCAAGATTATATCACCCATTTTACGGATGAAAATCCAGAGGCTTAAAAAGACTAATAATTATCTTCAAGTCATTCAAATAGGAAACTGAGCCAACATCTTGCCTCTTTAAATCCTAAAATAAAAATATTTTAACCTGGATCAGGTATAAATTCTGGGGTCCTGGACGCAAATAACCATTAGAGGTCCAAGCAAGCATACTGTATTGTATTAAAGTACGCTTTAATCTGAGGTAGTAATACATTTTCAAGGAAGAGAATCCAAGTCTCTGAAACACAGAAATGTTTCAGATATAAATGTGACATACATTTCAGAATGAATTCTGACTTGGTTTAATAGCACCTTGATATCTACTATAGCTGTATTTGCCAAAACTGGGAATCATAATGAATCATACAAATAAGACAGCATCTATTCTCTTGCTAATGATTATATAACTTCTATTGCTGTCAGTAGTAATTTTGAAGTCATACATTTTCAATGAAAAATATTTGTGTTACAAGTTTTTATGCAGTACTTGACATGATTTCAGATTTGACAATAGTAATCTTACTATTTTTTACCTTGTTACATCTTTTTGTTAGTTTCATGGCCAGAAGTTAAACTAGAGTGGCAGAATGACTATATATTACATATTAAAATTCTAACAATATAATTTTTGTGTTAACTTCACTTTTCGTTGACTTTTTTCATTATCCTTCTATTGAACAACAAAAAGTTAGCTTTAGAGTAATCTTTTTTTAGACAAATGGAGAGAATTATAAAGTTGGATTATAAAGATTCAATATAGTCCAACTACTAGTAAATCTATTTAATTTTCTTCATAGATATTCAATCATGTTTAAGTCATCCAACAAATAGTGAAGGGCCAAGCAGAAAAAACAAAGTATTGTTTCCCTGTTGTTTCTTTGTCTATCAAAACTGATTTTTAATAAAGAGTATATTTTTCAGAAAAGTTTTAGAAATTAGAAAATAAAATACCTGTCCAAAAAAACATGGAGAAGCTCCAGATTTTCATCAGAAGAGTTTCTGGCTAAATCACAGCACTTGTATTATGCAACTAGTGTGCCTCTTTGCTCTGCTAATGTTATTATATCATTCCCCCCCACTTAAAAAGATGGAGAATATACCTTTATTTAGAGAGCACATGGAGACTTTGAAGAGGAATAAAAATGAAATTAATATTTTTTGAAATAAGGTAGAGAGTTGGGCACTACATATTTTTAAATTATATAATATAACATCCTGAAAGGCAGGCATGAAGGATTCTTATTTTACAGATGAAAAACCAAAACTACGGTGAGCAACTAAGAAAACCAGCTGGTTAGTGGAAGGGCTCAAAAGCTCCAAAACTCATGCCCATCCCAGCTCATTCAGAAGCACTTGATTTTTTGTGCAATGACTAAAAACTATGGCAGAAATTTTCTTTTGGGGAAAAAGAAGGAAAAAAGAAAACTAAACTATTTTGATTGCAGGTGGTAGAACAATCCTGCTTCTTGCAGACTGGGTGAGTGAATCTCTTCCTGTACAAGCAGAATCGGTCAGTCAGCTTTGCTTGAGCACAAGCTTAACAGGTCATAAATGCAAGAGCAGGATAAAGAGAGTAAGCAGGAGAACTGCTATTGACAATCTTAACAAGCTCTGATAATTGATTTATGTAGAAAATCCAATGAAATCTGGCTGACCAGAGCTCCAGTGACATCAGATGAAGTCCAGTTGTGAGTAGAGATTGTTGTTAGGATATCCGTTGGCCAACTGATCAAATATTTAAACCCCCTTTAGTTTCGTTCCCATAATAAAGATACTACCATTACTTCTCCACACATTACAATCCAAGTCCATGGAGAAAGACGTAATAAAGATTTGACTGGCAAAAATAATCGTGCAATTTTGCATACATGTATAAATAAGAGTATATGATTCTTTTTTCTTAATCAAATGTTTCTGAACAAATTTACATCTTATACCCATTTCTATAGAAAAGGCCTAAAAATCATCAAAGAGCATTTTCCATGTTGTTCATTTCCTTGTTTGTCACTAGGATTCCATAAAACTTCACCAATTACTGAAAAACTGATGTAGCACAGTGGTTAAAAACTACTTGTCCTCCCTAACTTTAAATTGAACATATTTAAGTTGTTACTTTTTTGTTTCTTTTTCCTATTCTGGATATACTATTTTTACATACATTCCTAAGAAAATTCTACATCATAAATACCAAAGTTGATACACACTAAATGAACACTCACACAGACTCAATTTGATTTTGTTCTTTGACCTGTTAGCGTTCCTGGTAGCTGAGTCCCCACATCATGAAGAATGGCAGTTAGCGCCATCTTCCATACACGGCTCACGATAATGTTTATCTTAATTAGGCTTTTATACTATGAACTAAAATTTAGTAATACTCATATAGTGGATTACTAGTGAGCTTGGCCAACCACAGACCCAAGAGTCAATTTTGGATGTGTCTCCCTATGTGCTCTCGGGCTATTATGCACTTAATAGCAAGAGCAGTGAAATCACCAGAAAGGCAGTTTGCACAGCTGGTATGGAACAATACTTCAGTCTCTTGTCCTTGGGTCAGTTAGCTTTCTCATTGCCACATTTGCCATTACATTCTTTTTTTTGGTCTGCCAGGTTTATATTTTCTTTAAATGGCTAAAGGAACAACTGAGCAGAATTAATTACATTCTCATCTGGGAGCCATTGTATTTTGTAGCATAAAACCACTTTTTTTTTAGATTTGTTTTTCTTATTTAGATGGAAACTCAGTTATTCATTTGTTCACAGGAACCAGTTTAGTGCTTGGCACATGATCTATGTTTAAGTTAATGAACAAGACGTCTAAGAAAAATATGCCATACATAGGTGTGTCTCTATTTCAGCCCCCAAGAGTGTAAACTACATTGAGAACAGAACACATGGCTTTTGAAATTTTTCTTCCATGGCAGGCGCGTGGGGATTGACAAGCAATAAAGTCTCAAATATTTGTTAAGGAAAAAACAACTGAATAATTAAATTAATACATGATATTCATGGTCTACAAAAGATTACAAATACTTCAGAAAATTATGTTGTGTGGAAAAATTACTTGGGTTTGGGTCCTGCCATATCAATCTATCATCCACACTTCAGTTTGAGAATTTTCTTCTCTAGGATGTCATTTGCAAAACAGGTTTCAAATATAGTGAAATATTACTCTAATGGTCCTCTTAAAATGTTTTGAAGTCTAAGACTTTTTAATCCCTTCAAACATTCTCCATAGAGCATCTGAAGTTGTTCAGGAGTAGCATTCATACAATGATAAAATATGAAATAGTTGAGCTGTGCACATAAGCATGTGAGACCATTTTAGAAGAAGAAACTTCATGAACCTGGTGAACCTTTTTATCAAATCAATTCGGTAAAACCTTTTGCTTGTTGAAGCAAAGGGGACTGTCTCCAAGTGTTATTAATAATTTCACGGAGACTAATGGAAGAAAGCACTGCTCTCTTCGTGACCAGATGAGGCTTGGCCCCTTCTTGAGAAAAGCTTACTTAATTCATTCTAATGGATGAGAAGTAACAGTAAAGTCATCGACTCTACATCCTAGGCCGCTCAAAAAAGGGAGCTGGCGGGGGAAGTGTTCTCTCCCAAAGGAACGTCATGAGTCATGATCTCTTTCCAAACTAGTGTGAATAACTTAACTACAAATGGTAGATTATTCTCCTGTGAACTGTGAGTAATAAGCTCTGAGTGGCCTTCAGATTCCCAGGGAAATAGTCACTGGATCTTCAGCATATATCAAAACACAGCAATAGCTTTAAAAAATAATAATAATAAAATAAGATAAAAACTAAACCAGGATGAAAAAAAAATCAGGAGAAAGGGAATGCATTGCTCAGAAAAGAGAGTGAAAAAGATAAAGAACAACAATACACAGCAAATATTTCATTAAACTTTTCCCCCAATATCCCTTCACACGAATTTTGTGGATAATTCGTATAGCTGACGTCATGGAACATGTTTTGGAACATTATTCAGGATCATAATATATGAGACATAGTAGAGAGCCTTTCTATAAAATTAGTATCACAACACTTCGAAAATTTTTAAAACAACTTATTTGACATGCCTGATCTCATCAAATTGATATCAGGTACAACTGGAAAGGAAGAATTCTGGCTAAGGAAATATTTTGCAAGGGGTCTTTTTGTTTGTTTGCTTTGTTTTGTTTTTATATACATGGCATGCCTATTCTAGACACAAAAATTTTGTCTGCATTATAACCCCTGAATTTGCTACTATGCCAAATAAAGCTGACAATATTCTTTTATTTGGACACTATATTGAGACAAAGAATTGATTAATTATAACAATAAATAAAATAGTATGTGTGTGTGTATATATATATAAATATAATGTGTGTGTATATATATATATTATATATATAATATATATATAATATATTAATTTATTACACTGGTAAATTAACCTCACAATATACAGCTATGGGAATCCACACAGGATGTGTTGTACATCTTCAGTGACTAAAAGTAACATAATTGTCAAGGTTGTGTAATAGAAACAGGTTTATGTAAGTGAAAAAGTCATAATGCAGTAATTCGCTTATGCAAGTCATGTTGTAACATTCTTCCCATTTATTAAAGCTGGTTTTGTCCCAGTTAGAATGAAACTGTGAACTTGAACATCTGAATTCAGTTAATAAAATTCACATAGCTTATACAAAATGAGGAAATAAAATCAACTGGAACCCCAGAAGCTTTTGGGTCACATGTAGCAGCTTCAACAGTCTGCCCTTCCTCCCAGCTGGGGAATTCCAAGGAACCCTTCTGTCAATCTGCTTACATCCCAGCTGGACAGCTTGAGACATGAGCTGATGGCTTAAATGAATTGGTCTTTCTCTAGAGGAGAGCCAGACAGCTGGCAGGGGAGGTCACTGTGCCTTTGACATCAAACTCAACTAGACCTCTCCTCTCCTCAAATTCCATCCATGTACCTTTGAACCAACTATTATAGTAATATTGACAACAGTGTATTTCGCAGCAGCCATGACAAGATGATAATAAACAATAAACTAAATAAAGTGTCTTTCTGTTAATAAATCAGAGTTCCTACTTAGAATTAATTTAAATCTTGCAGGAAAAAAAGGAGAGAGTAATCTGCTTTGGTCTCTTTAAGATTCCTCCCTCCCTCCTTCCTTCCATCCGTCCTTTTTTCCTTATTTCTTTCCCTCCTTTCTTTTTCTTTGCTTTCAGCAATTACTTCACTTTTCTGTGATTCTGTGATCAAATAATTATTTCTTTGAACGAAAGCATTCCATTCTTTGTGCAATCATTCAGAATTTCTGTTTTAAATGCAGAATGGCTCTAATGTTGCTAGAGAGAAACTTCTAATTCACTCAGAAAAGAAAATCCCTTTTGCTTTGTGTGTGCAACCTTGCAACTTTGTGACTCTGGAGCC
Organism: Ursus americanus; assembly: GCF_024610735.1. Taxonomy (NCBI): domain Eukaryota; kingdom Metazoa; phylum Chordata; class Mammalia; order Carnivora; family Ursidae; genus Ursus; species Ursus americanus. The sequence goes on along the minus strand of NC_142141.1, from coordinate 41,986,671 downwards.
CGTTCTTTGCTGCCTATGCTTTTTGCCCTGATGCAAAAATGAGAGGCAAATTTTAAATTCCTTTCATTTCAGGGGAATAATATAATTTCCAGGTAGGAACTTAGCTGTAACCAAATCTACACATGAACATAAATATGGTTATTACCTTTTTAGCATTATGAATGTAATTCCTGCTTGCCATAGTTTGGTGTTTTACAGTTTCTGTAGGATAATGATTCCCTAGACTTTTGGGATTTTGTACCACATAGAAAAATGAGCAGCCAAAGAGTCACATAAAATTGCACTTTTTCTGGGTTCACATACTAAAAATAAAAGTGATTTTTTTTTATCACCAATATGTCATAAAAGAAATATAAAAAAAAAATTAGAAGCAGTGGGGGGCGCCTGGGTAGTGCAGTCGTTGAAGCGTCCAGCTCTCAATTTCGGCTCAGATCATGATCTCAGGATAGTGAGATCAAGCCCCGCATCGGCTCCGGGCTCATCAAGGAGTCTGCTTGAGATTCTTTCTCTCCCTCTCCTTCTGCACCCTCCACCCCCAGCCCATGCATGTTTTCTCATTCTCTCTCTCAAACAAATAAATCTTAAAAAATATCAGAAGTAGCAATTTCAGTATAGTCATAATTTTTCAAATCATGAATGTATAACTTTTTAGAACACATTCTGTGTATCATCATCCTTGTTTCTCTAGCTTTGGGGGACACTTCAGCATGGACTGGCACTTCTCCTAAAACAGGAATTTGGGAACCACAGTCTTGGCTTCTCACATAGTCTATAGATAAAGAACATTTTGTACATTACAGCCTTAAACATATACATGCATTACCTGGCATTGTTTATTGAATTTAATTATTGCATGGGGGCTGTTTTTATATTCTGTGTCATAATTATAACTTTTGGAAAATTACGCAAGCATTGTTTAATAATTTTTACTTTTTCTGTTGCTTAACATATGACTCTATCCTTTCATTTTTGGGAAAAGTGACTTTGCATGATATTATGTTTAAGAAGATTAATATAAATTTAACAAAATTACTCACAGTTACTGCTTTTAATTATTCATTAGGTAAGTAAATCCAAGGAAGAAATAATTGGAGATTTGCGATTTACAGCAAGATTTAAACTAAAAATGTTTATTTAGTAAAACTGCTTAATTAGGATGACACATTGAGAATATACGTCTAAACCTTAACCTCTTTTACACTCTATGAACAACCACTTCTATTATTTTCTTATGGATACTTTCAGTGTTCTTTTGCAGATATAAGCAAATTTATGTTACATATTTTATACATTGACCTTTCTCACACATCACTAGAAACTGTAGATCTTATATGCCTATTTTTTTCACTTAATAAAAAATACCTTGAAATATTTGTATATCAGCACCTAGACAATAACTCCATTCTCTTATCAACACAGAATGAAGTATAGCAAGCCTAGAGAGATATAGCTTTACATATTTCACACAAATGAAGACATCAATTTGCTGTTATTTGACCACATATATAGCATGCCTTTATCAGCTCAGTGTTTACAGATTACTTCACTTATTTATTAGTCTAGGAAGGATGTTTTAAAAATAAGATGGTAGGAAGAGATCCAATTTGCTTTTGTTCAAGGTGAAAAACAATTACTCATTATATAGTTATTTGGTATTTCCCATAAACCCCTATTAAACGTATACTGGAAACAGTGACTCAAGAGGTTTGTAGATCTTGCCAGTAATAATGAATGGGTACAGACATATTATACTGAAAGAAATGGAAATAACTAAGACAAACTAATAGGTTCAAATGCTTTAAATTCCTAAGTGTCATTTTATTTAGACTAATGATTTCACATTTACTCAGAATATACACCCTATTTACAAAGCCATTCTGCATTTACACCAATGTTTCATATTAACAGTCCAGAAGAGACAAAAAGTAGCCACCGAGTGGGAAGGATTATAGCTTATTATTTAGGAGTTGAGGCTCTGTGTCTGATACAGTTTAGTTGTATTCCAGGAAAGTCACATACAAGCTGTAGGACATGGAGGAAAAGTAATCCCTTCTAAGCTCCAGTTTCTGATTTGTGAAACAGGGAACTATTTCATCACTCCCATTCTTAAATGAGAAACATGTGTTTATCAAAGAACCTGGAAAATAGTACACATACAAAATAAACTCATGATGATGATGATGAAGAAGAACAGCCCTGACAAGAGGAAAAATATTAACAGAAATAGAATTAAAACTTTAACTAAATTATGTAAGAGGTTTAACTCTCACTGTGAAATAAGCATTTTTTAAAAATTGAACTTAACTCTTAAGTGTACGTTCAATTCAGATAAAAAGTGAATTTCTGTGATATATTTTTAGTCTGAGATTTATATTTTATTGAAGATTTAAGTGGTGATGTTTCTCAATATAATTGAAAGTGTTAGTTTGCAAAACATTAATTTTAATAATGGTTCTGATGCTAACTTACGAGAGGTGTTAAATTTTTATAAAGATATAAATGAACTTCAAAATAATAAGATATATATTTCTAAATGTAATAACTCATAAAAATCATACTTATTAGATATATGTGCCTGTGTGTGTGTGCGTTTGTGTGTGTGTGCGTGTGTAAGGATAGTCCTGAGATTGAAGACTATATGTAACAGAGAAGTTTGAATAAAACAATGTGAGTTTTTGTTAGATGCCTGGGGAGGGTAAAGCATTTATTTTAAATCTCAATTATACTACGTATTTTGCTGTGGCTTTAGCATTCTATATTGTATCGAAGCAATTGTAAGGATACAAACCTTAATGTAGTTTCTTAAATACATACCCAAGAGCATATGACAAAGTGCTTAGAAGTGTGTTGTACTTTTGGGATCATCCAAAGCAACTTCTTACTAGACATGTCTCCGGAGGAAGGGGAAACAAAAGCAAAAATGAACTATTGGGACTTTATCAAGATAAAAAGTTTCTGCACAGTGAAGGAAACAACAAAACTAAGGGGCAGCCTACAGAATGGGAGATGATATTTGCAAATGATATATCTGATAAAGGGTTGGTTAGTACTCAGAATCTATAAAGAACTTATAAAACTCAACACCTTAAAAAGTAAATAAGAAATGGGCAGAAAACATGAATAGATGTTTTTCCAAAGAAGACATGCAGATGGCTAACAGACACATGAAAAGATGTTCAACATGACTCATCATCAGGGAAATACAAATCAAAACCACAGTGAGATATCACCTCACACCTGTCAGGATGGCTAAAATTAGCAATATAGGAAACAACAGTTGGTGAGGATGTAGAGAAAGGGGAATCCTCTTACACTGTTGGTGGGAATGCAAATTGGTGCAGTCACTCTGGAAAATAGTATGGAGATTCCTCAAAATGTTAAAAATAGAGCTACCCTATGACACAGCAATTGCACTACTAGGTATTTAAATACCCAAAGGATACAAACATACTGATTCAAAGGGGCACATGCACCCCAATATTTATAGCAGCATTATCAACAATAGCCAAATTATGGAAAGAGCCCAAACATCCATCAACTGATGAATGGATAGAGAAGAGGTAGTGTGTGTGTGTGCGCGCACACACACACACACACACACACGGGAATATTACTCAGCCATCTAAAAGAATGAAGTCATGCCACATGTAAGGACGTAGATGGAGCTAGAGTGTATTATGCTAAGTGAAACAGGTTTGTCAGAGAAAGACAAATACCATATGATTTCACTCACATGTGGAATTTAAGAAACAAAACAGATGAACACAGGGGGAAAGAGAACAAAAAAGAGAGGGAGGCAAATCATAAGAGACTCTTAACTATAGAGAACAAGCTGAGGGTTGCTAAAGGGGAGGTGGGCAGGTTATGGGCTAAATGGGTGATGGGTATTAAGGAGTGCACTTGTTGTGATTATCACTGGGTATTGTATGTAATAGATGAACCACTAAATTCTACTCCTGAAACCAATATTACACTATATGTTAACTAACTAGAATTTAAATAAAAACTTGAAACAAAATAATGAAGTACTGATTCATACTACAATATAATTAAATCTTAAAAACATTATGCTAAAATGAAGTCAGTTATAAAAAAAAGAAGCGTATTGTACCTTTTTTTTAAGTTTGTTTATTTATTTTTTTAGTGATCTCTATATACAATGTGGGGCTTAAACTCACAACCTTAAGATCAAGAGTCAAATCTTTTGACTGAGCCAGACAGATGTCCCAGAAATACACTGTACTTTAATTTTTAATTTTTAAATTGTATTTATTTTTATTTTAGAGGTGGGGGGGTAGGCAGAGGGAGAGGGAGAATCTTAAGCAGGCTCCACGCCCACCATGGAGCCCTATGTGGGGCTTTACCTCAGGATCCTGAGATCATGACCTGAGCCAAAATCAAAAGTCAGACGCTTAACCAACTGAGCCACCCAGGCGCCCCTGTACTTTTAATTCATAATTGTGTATGCATGGATTCAGATATTAATCATAAATATCCAAGAAAACTATTTGTTCACTTCTATTATTTTGTATTTTGTAAAAACAAATTAATCATCATAATAATATTGCTGTCTCTCACTCTGTCCCTCCTTCATTTGATCCTTCCATTATACAGCCTCTGAATCTCACTTCAAACTCTTTTCTAAACTCCCTAGGTATAATTCTACAATTTATTAGAATTATAACTTCCAGTTAATTTATCTTCATTCTAACTCATGATCTTGCCTTAATGAAGTTCCACTGTTGCATACATTTTCATAAAACTTGTTTGATAAGATTTGGATTGCCATTTTTTAAATAATTGTGATTATTCATATAATTATTTTCTGAAGTGGTGGCATCCTCCAATTATTGATATAGGACTAATCTGTTTTATTAGGCTAGAGGGCTCCCTTCAGAAATGTCCTAAGTAGAAAAGATAAAGAATGAGTGCAAAGGAGCAACCAGATGGGAACATTGGAAATTTACGTTGGGAGTATTCTATGATGTGTCATACAGCTAGTAGCACTGAAAATTCAAATATATACTCTCTATTGGAATTATTGTACAGTGCCTTTAAGACGGGTTTACTCTTTAACTTTTGATAGGTGTCTGTTGGATTTTACATTTATCAGAGATTTCACTCACAGAATTATGAGAATGAAGCATTTCATCCGCAGCATTTTCCCCTAGAATTAAGTGATTTGTATTGGGTCTAATCAGAACAACACTTGAATCAATAGGATTTTATCATTTAAATTTCTACACTGGGTTCACATCTCAGTGGAGATGGAGTTGGCCTAGTATATGCTACTTATCTCATTGATTACAACTGAAAACTCTAAACTACATAGAGAAGCTACCCGAGGACTCTGAAAAGTAAATAATAGCAGGCAGATTGGAGTGGAAAGTCAAATCTTGATGAATGACAGGTACCACTGTGAGTTTTCTGTTTTTCTCTCCTATATAGCTCTCAGCTTGACTTGAAGGTAGCTAAATCCCAGGATCCCACTTGCAGGTTCAGACAGTAAAAACTCTGAGAGAAACAATCTCTTTCTAACCAAAAATCTGGGGCAAAAGCCTTCTGTGTGATACTGAGGTTTGGGTAAGGGAGGAATTCCTTGTTTTCCTCATATCTCCCTCCTAGCCCAGCCGAAGAAAAGAATCCGTAGTGTGAAAATCTCACTGTTAATGCGTCAGAGATGATGGCAGTGCAGACATGCTGACACCTAATCCTGCCTGGCAAGAAAAAACTAGAAACAAAGGGAATCCTGTGGTCTGAAGAGTGTAGGGGGAAATCCCTGTTGTTCCTATTTTTCTCTTGCTGTTTCCCTCTCAAAGAGTAATCAGTTACATGAATGTCCATGATAGTGCACGCGGCTAAAACCTTGAGCTAAATCAATTTTTCATCTGAAGGTACCAGGAAAAGAGGCCTCGGTGATCGGGAGAGTCTGGAGAGGAAAGAGCAAGGAACCGGAAAATGGGATATGCTAAATCTACACCTGAGCTGACCCAAGTCTCAGGCTTACCCCCAAGCTGCGAGTTAACTTAACAGGTCACTAGTAACATATCGGACGCTTTGAGAACTGGACTACAATAAAAACCACCACTCAAGTCTTCCCCAAAAGATCAATATCCTTGGCCATTAAACAAACTTTACTAAGAGAATTCTTACAAAGTAGCCCTGACAATAACAGCAGTAAACTAGAAGTTAATTATTCAAAGATAGCTAGAAAACCCAAATATTTGGAAATTAAACCATGCACCTCTAGATAAACTTTGGATAAAAAAGTAATCCTCAAGAAATGTTAGAAAATGCTCTTGACTAAAATAACATGACAAAACAATACAGCGGAGCCTTGAACAACAGGGGGTTAGAGTTGCTGAGCCTCCGGGCAATTCAAAATCCACTTACAACTTTTGACTTTCCAAAAAATTATTAATAGCCTACTATTGACTGGAAGCATTAACCAATAACATAAACAGCTGAGTAACAAATATTTTATATATTATATGCATTATATACTGTATTCTTACAATAAAGAGAGCTGGGGAAAATGTTAGTAAGAAAATCATAGGAAAGAGAAAGTACATTTACAGTACTATACTGTGTTTATGGAAGAAAACCAGTGTATAAGCAGACCCACACAGGTCAAACCCGTGTTGTTCAAGGATCAATTGCCTATCAAAATTTGCAGGACTTGGGTTTAAAAGCGTGCTTAGATAAAAATGTATACCAGTAAATTTCCATATTAGAAATGAAGAAAGTTCTCAAATCAATGATCTAAGATTTCACCTTAAGCAACTAGTAAAAGAAGAGTAAACTCAATCTAAACCAAGTGTGTGTATATATATACACACACATATATATATGTATACATATAGTAAGAGCAAAAATCAAAGAAACTGAAAACAAAACAAAACAGAGAAAAACAAGTGGAATCAAACTGCTTAAATAGCAAGTCATGGCCTTTGACATCATGAAATAACAAAGCAAACAATAAAACCATAACCATACAAGTGAATAAAATGACTGCAAGGGCCACAGAAAGAATAAAGGGATGTTTATTCCTTTAGCAGGGTACTGAGAAAGAACTCTCACTGACTGTCACCTTCAAGCTGACATATACAGCGTCTCAGCACAGAGAGACTGTGCAAAAGGAAGAAGTCACTTGGACCAGGGGTAGGCTGGAGAATGCAGCTCATATAATGTTCCTGAAGCAGGGGAGAGTGTAGTTTGTACAAGAACATTAGGATTAGTCTTACTGAGTGATAAGAATCATGGTACAAGCTCGGGGAATACGCATTCGCTTTTCTATTCAAGAAATACATATTGGGTGCTACTCCTTATTCTAGGCGCTGGGATTAGAGTAGTAACAAAAAGTGTCAAAGAAATTACCTTTACGGAGCTTGTAAAATTTATGAGAAGAGCATTAAGCAAACAAATACTAAGTATATAATTTGTCCAATGGTTATGAGTGCTATGGAGAAAGTGAAGTGGTTTAAGGGAGGGGGAGTGTGAGGAACGGGTGAAGATTGCTATTTAGGGTAAATGGTGAGGGAAGGCTGTTCTGATGAGGTAAACTTTGAGCCAAGAGCAGAAAGAAATGAGAGGTAACCATGAAGGTTACTGGTTGAAAAAGAGTCAAGGCAGAGGAAACAGCAAGTGTCAGTGACTTGTGGTCAGAACATGGTTGGTGTATTTGGGAGGCAGTAAGGAGGCGAATGTGGCTGCAGGAAAGTGAGCCAGAGAAGAGAGGAAGGAAACAGCCAGATCACAAGTGAGCCAACCACGTGGGCCATGCTAAGACCCTGGCTTTTACTCTAACTGTGCGGGATTTCTAGCAGAGAAGTGATACAACCTGAGTTACATTTTAAAAGATGCGTTCTGGCTGCGATGTGAGGAAGAGAGTGTGGGGAGGGGACTGGGGGTAGAGGAGAAGTGAGGGGGAAAACACATATTGCAATGGGTTCAGTGGAAAATAGAAGGAGAAGTGGAGACAGCTAATTTAAACAAGTTATACAATCATTTTCTTGTACAGAGAACAGGTTAGAAGTGGGACAGTAGCTAGAACAGCATGTGATATGAAAGGAGTGTTTTACTGTTATTTTCAGATAGAAAATATGTCAGCAAGGGGCGCCTGGGTGGCTCAGTGGTTAAGCATCTGCCTTCGGCTCAGGGCATGATCCTAGGGTCCTGGGATCAAGCCCCGCATTGAGCTCTCTGCTCCGCTGGGAGCCTGCTTCTTCCTCTCCCACTCCCCCTGCTTGTGTTCCCTCTCTCGCTGGCTGTCTCTCTCTCTCTCTGTCAAATAAATAAATAAAATCTTAAAAAAAAAAAAAAAAGAAAAGAAAATATGTCAGCAAACGTGTTTCTTTAGGGAACCTACCCGTAGTTCCAGAAATGCTGATGACGCAGAATATAGGGAAGGGAGGAGCATCACTGTAGATCAGAGTCCGAGGGCCGTCAAGAGTGCAGGGCCTGGCTAGAAATATGGGCCTGGGAGTATTTGCTTGGTTACTGGAGGAAGACAGACACAGGTGCCCTGTTTGATACTGTGGAGGGAACTCATGGAATGTCTTTCTATTGCTCCTGTGCTTGTGTTTTTCCTTGTAGAACTTGAAATAAGTCCATCTGCTTAGGTTAAAGTACATGGAGGGAATTTTGAAGAACTGAGGTGAGAGGAAATCATGTAAAAATTGCTGTTCAGAAAAGTTGGAAAATTTAGTATATATGTAGTTGTAGGTATATAGCACAGGTTCTGAAATGAATATTCCTAATTGCATCCTTGCTCCCCCACTTAGTAAGTGTCCAACCCAGGGTTAACTATTTAAAATTCCTGCACCTCAGTTTCTTAATGCATCAAATAGGGAGAAAAACTAGTACCTGTATCACAGGTGTTCTGAGGATTAAAAGAGCTACCCCTCTCCCGCAAAACATACACACTTTTAGAATAGTTCCTGACATACATCATGTGCTCAAAAGATATTTTTTTTTATTATTATAGTTTTCAGTGTAATAATGCTTATTATTTCTACATATTTTTTCTATGCTCTAAAACACTTCCAAACTCACTATTTGATTTGATTGGAACCCCTGGGAAAAAATGGAGGTTAAGTTAATCATTGTTCTCCAGAGACCCAAGGAAGAGTTATCAAGTCCACAGGCGGTCTGGAGGCAGAAATCCTTCTTCCTCAAAGACCCTCAGATATTCTCTTAAGACTTTCAACTGACTGGATGAAGCCCACCCATATTAGGGGGGCAGGGGGTAATGTGCTCATTCAAAGTCTGATGATTAAAATGTTAATAAAATCTAAAACACACTTTCGCAGTAACATCCAGATTGGTGATTGACCAAAAACCACATAATGACCTAGCCAAGTATACAAATAAAATTAATCATCACATGGTGTAACCAGAAAGGCGGCTAGACTCTCCGTCTTCCAGTTCTTATTCTTTTGCTCTTTTCCTACCACATGTTCTACAAAGCCAAATCAGAGTATTTGGTATGCAAATTTGGGCTTTCCTATCATTTCACAAAACTACTTCCAGCAATTTTTTTTTTCACTTTGACAAAACTTTAATAAAACTATCAGAGAAGGTCAATGTCGTGTGGAAAGGATTTAGAAATTAAAACAAATAAATGACACACACAAATAACTATTAACGAGGAACTCTTATTGATATCATGCAATTCTCACTTCAAACTTAAAAGTTTTAGTATTATTAGTTCTACATTATAGACAAGGAAGTGGATTTTAGGAGAGGTTATGATATATGCTCTAGACCACACATGGAGGCTCTGGGCTTCAAAGGCAAAAATATGATTTCAGAGTCTTAGCTCTTTCTATTTTAAAATGCTCTGCCTCCTGGTGGACCTTGAAAATAAGATGCAGGTTTCAGTTCAGGCTCTACCACTGGCTGACCATACTATGTGGCCTACTGCTTGACTCATATAAATCCCAGTTTCCTTCTGTATAAATGATAAAAAAAAAATCTGTCCATCCTGTGTGGTAGGACTTTTTGAGGTCCAGCTGAGAAATTTATGGATAAGTTTCTTCAAACTTTTAAACAGTCTTCATACAGGAACTCTTAACGATTATTACGGGAAAGAAGATTAGTGACTTCCCCTGGTGTATATTGTTCCGATGAATTATTTTAAAAATGGAGCTACATCACTATTGCTGATCTTGGAGACCCGCATAATTTTAAAAAAGTAGACAGCCCCAGGGCTTTCAATTTACATTGATTATTGTTACCTCCATCATATAAGAAAAAAAGCAAAAATTAGTGTGATCGAAAGTAAAAAATGTTGACTATTTGATAAGAATTCACGTTTGCACTCAGTAAATTGCAACACTGTATTCAATCTCAAAGAAAAATACTAAAAAAAAAAAAAACCACATTTTAATTTTAAAAGGCATTTTGTCAGCAGGATGTTTTTACTCTGCTGATACACACCTGCCACATAATACCTGAAGCAGAATTGGACTCATATGATTAATAGATACATCTCACCATCATTTCTATGGGATGGACCTGGAGGGCTCCAGTCATTTGGGATTTATTTAACTTCAGGTCTGTGACAGGCCAGCAAGAGCTAGAGATACAGAGCAGCTAAAATTACTACAAAATTCTACAACTTACTTGAAGATATTTTTTTAAAATAATTTTCATTTCCCCCAAACACAATAACTATATCAGAGACTATTCTTTACATTTGATTCCAATAATGAAATCCATAAAGTGCTAAATTAACAAAGTCATTCAGCAGTAGAAATTATAAGAACATTCTATTATTTGTGGTTAATGATACTTTCTGTGGTCAAAACTTTTTGTCCATGTGAAGAAAATTAATTATTAAATATAATAATCTTATTCCAATTATCTTCCTTAAAATATAATTTAGTCATTTTGATATAGCATTTTCTGGGCTGTGAAAATGAAAAGGTGGTAATATATATTGGAATCGCCATACTTTACTTCATTGTTATATTTTCCTTACAAAAATTATATTTTATCTTCTCTGCTATATATTAAACAGAATATTAACTGTATTCAGTTTATACACACACACATTCTCTCTTACATTTCCATATAGAATGAAGAAACTACAATGTGATTTAGCTTAGACAACTGAGTAAGCTCCAACAGTATAATAAATTTTGGCTTCTTTCAAACTGTGAATTAACAAATAATCGAATTTATTCTTAGTCACTTGCTCATCACTCTTCAAGGAAAAAAAAATGTTCCATATGAATGCAGTTGATGTTCTACTCCTACACAAATTCCCCTCTTGCTTTTCCTTTATATCTTTTTTGTCCTCTCTACATAGAGTGTTCTATATAACTTCAATCTTTTGTTATTGTTATTGTTTGGTATGTAGTATAGTTTTAGTATTTTATTTATTTATTTTAATTTCTCTTTCTATTTTGGGTAAAAATGCAAAGAAAGAGCTGCATCTGATCTTTTCAAAATACTTGCAGCTCTTTTAGGGATGGACTACTTGGAATTCTAGGTGAACACTATATTCACACGTGGTTTCATGTCTTGAGATGGTTGGTGAGTCCTTATCTCTTGGACTTCTCTCTTTCACATTGGTCATGAGTTTTAGTTTCTTGTTTTGCTGTATTTTTGGTATTTTTTTTCTCCAGGCCAGTGACTCACACTAATATATTTTTTAATGGATATCTTCTGATTATTAGAAGGACTATAAAGTCTCTCCCAGCTCCAGCAGAGATAGGATTTACAGGCACTTACAGAGGATACTAATAGAACACATTCACATTCTTGTCATGCTAAAGCTCTTGACTTTTCATGATTTGCTTTTTCTAACTTTATGAATGGTTCAGTAACCAATCTAAAAGTAATCTCTAATTTCAGGCTCATAAAATGATTCTTCTATAAAGATACTCAACTCACATTTATAAAATGCAAATTACATTAATCTTCATCTCTTCTTTCATTAATTTAATTTTAATTTAACTGATGTTTGTTGAGCAACTGTAGCAGGTGATTGGGGTATAAAATTGAATTAAACAGGGTCAGTGCATTTATGGACTGATGCTTTAAAAGTGAATATATACAGATTCCTTTAAATGTGGGCAATGATATATATCATTTTTTCTTTTCTCTTTTATTAGATCAGTGAGTATTGGCTGGATACTTAGGATATATTGGATACCATGCTAGTAAAGAACTTGGAATTTAAGAAAAGAGGAAACATGGTTCCCACATTCAGGAGCAAACACTGTAGTAGGGAAGGCAAATATAAAGAGACCACTGGAATGTAATATAGGAAATCCAATTAAATATACATTTGAGTAATTAGTTTATCAATGTTATAACACGAATGACTTACATTTTATAGAAAATGGGCTTAGAGGCAAACAGTGATGGATATGTGTGCCAGGAAAATCAGTAAGTTATTTAGTAAGTGTTATTCTATCATTGAGAAAATAATTAATAGAGATTGGGTTGAACGGAAAGTAAGCAATAAAGAAATCCAGGTCACTTTTTGAAGTGTGTGTGGGAAAAGGATGGGAAAAAGATTGAAGGGAGAAGTGAATTAAATGAAGTGAGATTTATTTTTAGGCCAAAATCTGTAGGCAAGAATTTGTTGTGCGAAAATATTCCTGGATTTTGAACCCATCATTGCCAGTTCCTAGCTGCATGGCCCTCAGCTTGTTACACAACCACAATTATATTGTTTTTAGAATGGGAAGAATAATACCCTCTCTCGTGCTGTTGTGAAGAATCATTGAGAGAAAGTAAATAAAAGATTTGGCACAGTCACTAACTCGAGTAAGAACTCAAGAACGGATGGAATAAGAAGAAAGTCAGTGAAGAAGCATTTTTCTCTTTACACTTTCAAAACCTCTAATGGCTTTCCATATTCACTGGACATAGCAAAAACTTTAGTTTTGTCTTTTATCCCACTTTCCTGTCACTCTTTCTTAACCTGCTCCATTTCCACTGACCTGTAGGAGATTTGCTGGATCTAACAGTCCATTTTATGTCAACACATCTTTAATCACATGGGGCTTCTATCTGAATTGTCTTCCCTCCACTTTTCTGCAACACAGACCATTCACCTTGAATTCAACTTGGTTTTCAACAATAAGGTAGTTCTGCAGCCCCCATACTACTTAGAACTCACCATCTCCCTATGTCCTTCCCAACAGCACCCAAGCACACATTTATTACAAGCCCTCCATGACTTCATTCCACTGTTTTTTACTTAAATGACTACCTCCCCATTAGTCACTACCTTAAAGATAGCCTAACCATCAAAGCTTACCTAATTTTACAACCTAAGTACCCAACCCGGTACCTAATACATGGTAGGGCTGAACTTGTTCTTTGTAGTAAATAAAGAACTCTGTGTAGATTTGTGCAGCTACCGTTGCAGAAACAAATCAAACAAAAGAACCATACTGCATGAAGTCTACAGAGTTAAGAAGGAAAGCCAAGAGGAACTTGGAAATTTGCAGCAAATTCAGGCAGACAAAGAATCTTCTGCAACAAAAAGCATATCACCTCTCTTGATGACTTCATGCATGTCTAATCCATCAGCGTATCTATAAATTCTGCAGCCTAAATGCATCATCAATCTTTTTTTACTTTACTCCACCTCTGCAGTCATTCTATTTGGGCTATTACAATATCTTTCTATTGTATTTTTCAGCTTTTACTTTTACTCATTTGCCTCCAAACAATCGTATCTCCACATATTATGTATCCCTCGCATCTGGGACATTTTCTACGTTTAGTATGTCTCAATTCCTATTCCATAAATGAATAAATGATCTAATAAAACACATTAAATAATCTATACCTGAGATGGTTTGTGTCTGTACTTGAATATTTTTGTTGCCTCTTTTTTACTTTGTAGCTAAAAGTTGTTAAGCAATTTCCTATAATGCCTCAATTTTTCTAACTAATTTTGTTTTGTCATTGTTCTTGTACATCCCCAAAACAAAAAAACCTCTCACTCTTTGGTACAATAAGAACACTTGTTCCCCACCAACACACAGTTTATTTAGCATCTGGCTGAAAAGAGCATGTTAGTTTATTTGTAAGTTATTGAAATTTAATTCAGACCAGTTTGGACTACCAAAAACTAATACTGCATTACATAATTGATGGAAGGATTGAAAAATCTAACAGCAGGGAGTGTGGTGTAGCCCCTGGGACTCAATATTAATGGGGACTTGAATTCTCTCGTGACCTCAGCACTCAGACATCACTCTCTTGACCAACAGAGAAGCTTCCTCTCGTGGAGCAATAGGATTTCCAACAGATCCGGAAGTTGCTATTTTAAAACCTTTGCCCTCTATTTGGCAAAATATCAAGGAAATGCTGACCTATGCAATCTCAGAATCATGCAGGAACAAGAGGGTTGTCCAGAACTCAAATTGTTAGAGGTCTGAAGAGAGCAGTCATCAGAAGAGGGGAAAGAGGAAAAATGGTACAGGTGAATGCTGGCTAGGGAACAAAGAGCATGCAGTACAATAAGGGACATATATGAATGTGCTATTGCATTCCCTAATATTAGCTGTGACATCATTGAAAGAGGGTATATTGGCTTTCAAAAAAATATAGGATTAAGCAAACCTGTAAGAGCACAAATGCCATGCCATCGGTATGTGTGTGCTAATGTATGGATTGAGGGGCTCATTTGTAACAATGAAAGGGTAACAAGGAAACAATTCTAATGATATTAAGTAGTAAGTTGAGCTTAGCTGTACATGCTGATATTGAGTTCCTCTCACAGACCTTATCTTTGCTCTCCTCTCAAACACACACACACATTTGCTGAGAATAAAACAATATATATTTTTAAAAATGGTGTGTTCTCCATATTATGGGAAGCTGCCTAGAGTATTTATTTGAAACCCTGTATCTATAATTAGATGCTTAAACTCAAGAGAAAGCAACGGCATTAACCTTTGCATGCAATAAGTACAAGTTTTACTAAGCTACAATTGCATGAAATTTGTTAAAGTCAGTGTGTAGTGAGATAAAATCTTTTTAATGTTGTCGAATAAGAATTAAACAAGAAAAAGGCTGATAATGTAAAAAATGGGTAAAAGTGACCATTAGGTTTTTATTAGAATATTGATTCAAAATAATTTTCTAGTGTGTGGCTATAAAATGCATATTATACGATGTTCTTAATATTTCAGTTTGTATATTTCAGTAGTTTGCGGGTATTAATAGTACATTTGTACTTCTTTCTTTTGCTTCCAACTATGAGCTTGAGATTGCTTCCTTCAGGGAACTAAAGATCCTTCCCAGAACTTTGCTTTTTCCCCCCTCCATTTTATCACAAATCCCATCTTGCTAAGAGACTAAATCCATGTTTAAATGCTAATGTGATAAAAATATATTTATCAGAGAAAGAAAGTGATATCCTTTATTTGAATTCAAATTGATGGAGACATTTCAAATTTTATCTGGCATAAGAGAGCATAGTTTGCAAATATTAAGTTGGAGGAGAATCTCCAGAGCATACTGGTATACGCCAACTGGAAGTTGGATTTAAATAATTAGTGAAATCACCATTTGTGTGCTAGAAATATGATATTTTTACTCTGCATATTACTGCTGCAAAGATCAAATCTAGAAAGCCTGTCTTCCAGGGACTTTAAGATCCACTGCCTTGATTGAACTACAGGGAAATTTTACCTTCAATTGAGAGTCAAGAGTTGTACTGGTGAAAGTGAATCATTATCTATGAGGAAAAAACAAAATTAACAATCTCCTCATGGAAAAGCAAGACTTACTAATGAGCACAAAACATTAGTCAGAGCCAATTTTTTTTTTTCTGTTTTTAATCACAGGATGTGGCATAATCTTTTTAAACGTTCATGGTATTGTATCTTTGCATGGGGCCACTCAGGATGGGAGGGGTCAGTAATGTGGAACCCTGGGGAACTAGACATACCACATTGCAACTTATCCAGAAGTTTGGAGGTGGAAGGGAAGAGTGTGAAGCATTTCCAACTAAGTAAAACTTCAGATTTTTTGGAGCTATGCAAGATAATCAAGATGGACGAGAAATCTATCAAGTCCTGCCTGCAGCATCTCCTTGGGGCCTGATTATATCAAGAGTGTTTTCAAACTGGAAACACAATGGCCAGCTACCAAATGAATATCAATATTTCCTCAGCTTAACAAAATCAATTTTTTCATAATCCTTGTGGCTTGATGGAAATAGGTATAAAACTTTTTTTTATACCAGAATGTCATTTCTAATCATTAGTTATACTGATTTTAAAAAACCCAACTATCATAGTTTGTTCTATATTCTCCACTTATTTCTTTACTTAAATAGTGTGTGTCACTCCCCATTTGCCATTTACAAAGTGTTAGTAAAATACTCAGCCATACAAATACATCTCCATCTTGCCTTTGCCTCAGTAAGTTGGTATTTGTAGCCAGGCCACTGATTGTTTTTGAGAAAGTTATTGGGAAATAATTTAGAAAAAAAGATAAAGTTTATGGATTTTTTTCCCCTTCCAGGCCCTTCTATTTTTATACCATATGTATAATTTTAGCACTCTTTTCTTCCATGACAGTTTGTGACATGAGTCAATCAATACCAGACTCATCACCCCATCCTTGTTTGCTAGCAACTTTAGAACAATTGTACTACACAATTGTATTGATCCATAAATAAACAACAGATGGTTTGACTGGCAGTTTTCTGGATCTGTAGAAATTATAAAATGTACCCAAAGATTCCAAAGGACCATACCTCACTAGAGAGTAGTTAATCCTCAACGGGATACAAAAAGAAAGTAGAACAACAAGACCTAAGATTTTGTTAAATTAACAATTAAATCCTTATATCCATATGTTATGATTTTTTAACAGGTAGGATCTTGTTGAATTATCAGGAGGATGATATTGGTAATATTACTTTTGGGAAAACGACATTAAGAAACACCTGACCTAAGAAAAGAAATACAAATATCTCAATGGTTAAATTCTATGTGTGTACGTGTGCATTCATGTGTATGTGTAATAAATACATATCTATGAACCATGTAGAACTGCTTGTATTTGATACTATTCGAACTCCAAAATGGAAATTTGTATAACTCAACCTAGAGTTGACAAGTCCATAAATGGAAAAAAATTATTTTTTTCCCCATTGTTACTCTCATTTCCCTGGCATATGGGAAAGGTTTAAAAATTATTAATTCTAAGGAAGTGGCTTAATTCAAATAAAACTGTTAGCAATGATGTGCCTGACCTTCCCTAGCAGACGATTATTTGTCTTTCCACTAAAAGCAATGACATCTTGCCAGTTTTTGAGAAAAGATTTAGAAATGAATGTTTTACTGCTCTTTTCATATGGGTTTGTAGATCTGCACTTTTCTTGTTGTTATTGGCACCATTACCTAAGTATCACTGCTATTCTGTCTCTATTCTCCAGTCTGTCATCCTGTTCCCCTAAATTAATGTGGTATTAATTTGAGCAAAGTTGAGAAGAATAAGTTTTTCAAACATAGGTTAAATTTGGATTGATTACAGATGTTTCTGAAACTATTAAGAGATATGACATTCTTTCAATGAAATCATAGAATGTGAGATTTGGAAGGAACCTATACACCATTTATCCCAAACTTCAAGCAATCCATAAAAGAGAAGATCTAGAAATGACAGGGTTACCCCAAAAATCATGAAGCTAATTAATGGTTGACATTTTTCTCACTACTACCTAGGCAAATAAGTTGCCTACCATTTAAATATATTTTGGAAATTCACATAAATTAGTATTTCCTCAAAAAACTCCAACATCCCAATGTTGGCCATTTTGGGGTTATATGTTTCAGATTCTTTTGCTTTATCATCAGAGATCATATTCCTTCCATAGCAATGATCAAGTTACTACAATCAAGGTGTTTATGCAGCATCCCATTTACACAGTTTGTCTTCAAGCTGCACATATAATATACGGTCTACATATTCCAGTTGCTGGTAAATCACTTCCCAATTGTAGAACTTGGGTTCAAACATCCACATGAGCTTGTGGTTAGACATCCTACGCTTGCATGTCCCAAGCAGCACTATGTAATGATATTCTGGTTTTGTACAATATTTGAACTCAGAAGTAAAAATGCCTCTGTATTCAGGTCAGATGCATCTAGTATGGGTCTAAATCATTTTATTGCATTTTGCTTTATTGCTTCACAGATATTGTGGTGTTGTGTGTGTGTGTGTGTGTGTGTGTGTGTGTGTGCATGGCAATGCTGCATTCAGCAAGTCTACTGGTAACATTTTTCCAACAGCATTCACTAGCTTCATGTCTCTGTATCACATTTTGGTAATTCTCACAATATTTCAAACATTTTCATTATTTTAATATTTGTGATGGTGATGTGGGATCACTGATCTTTGATATTACTACTATAAGTATTTTGGAGCACTACAAACTGCACCCATATAAGATTGCAAACTTAATTGTAAAATGTTGTGTATGTTCTGATGGGTCCACCAACTGGCCATTCCCCCCATCTCTTTCCCTCTCCTTGGGCCTCCCTATTCCTGAGACACAACAATATTGAAATTAGGCCAATCGATAACCCTACAAAGGCTTCTGAGTGATCAAACGAAAGGAAGACCTGCACATCTCTCACTTCAAATCAAAAGCTACAGATGACTAAGCCCAGTTGAGGAAGGCATGTCAGAAGTTGAGACAGGCCAAAAGTTAGGCGTCTTCCACCAGTTAGCCAAGTTATGAATGCAAAAAACTCCTTGAAGGAAGTTAAAAGTGCCACTCCAGCGAATACATGAATGGTAAGAGAGTGAAACAGCCTTATTGCTGACACAGAGAAAGTTTTAGTGGTGTGGATAGAAGATCAAACCAGCCGTAATGTTCTCTTAAGCCAAAGCCTAATCCAGAGCAAGGCCCTAACTATGTTCAATTCTATGAAGGTTGAGAGAGGTGAGGAAGATACAGAAGAAAAGCTGAAGCTGACAGAGTTTGGTTCATAAGGTTTAGGAAAGAAGCCATCTCAATAACATAAAAAAGTACAAGATGAAGCAGAAAGTGCTGATGTAGAAGCTGCAGCAAGGTCTCCAGAAGATCGAGCTCAGATCATTAGCGAAGATGGCTACACTAAACAACAGGTTTTCAAGGTATACAAAAAGCCTCTTTTTAAAAGAAGATGCCGTCTAGGATTTTATAGCTGGAGAGGAGAGGTCAATGCCTGGCTTCACAGTTTCAAAGGACAAGCTGACTGTCATGTTAAGGGTTAATGCAGCTGGCTATTTTAAGTTGAAGCCAATGCTCATTTACCATTCCAGAAATCCTAAGGAACTTATGAATTGTGTTGAATCTCCTCTGTCTGTGCTCTACATATGAAACAAAGCCTACATGGCAGCATGTGTGTTTACAACATGGTTTACTAAATATTTTAAGCCCACTGTTGATACTTACTTCTCAGAAAAAAAATTTCTTTTAAAATATTATTGCTCATTGACAATATACTGGTAACCCAAGAGCTCTGATGGAGATGTACAGTGAGATCAGTGTTATTTTCTTGCCTGCTAATGCAACATCCATTGTGCACCCATGGATCAAGAAGTAATTTTAACTCTAAGTCTTATCATTTAAGAAATACATTTTATAAGGCTATAGCTTCCACACATAGTGATTTGTCTGGTGGGTCTGAGCAAAGAAATTTGAAAATCTTCTGGAAGAATTCTAGAAACCATTAAGAACATTCATGGTGCATGGGAAGGGGTTAAAATATCAACATTAACGGGAGTTTGGAAGTTGATTCCAGCCCTCATGGGTGACTTGGAGGGGTTCAAGATTTCGGTGGAGGGGTAACTGTAGATGTGGAGGATATAGCAAGAGAACTACGGTTAGAAACGGAGCCCGAAGATTTGACTAAATTGCCGCAATCTCATGCTAAAACTTGAATGGATGGGGAGTTGCTTCTTATGGAGGAGTAAAGTGGTTTTTTGAGATGAAATCTACTCCTGACTGAAGATGTTGTGAAGATTGTTCAAGTGGCAATGATTGAGAATAGTACACAACCTTAGTTAGTAAAGCAGTGGAAGGGTTTGAGAGGATTGACTCCAATTTTGAAAGAAGTTCTCCTGGGGGTAAAATGTTGTCAAACAGCCTTGCATGCTACAGAGAAATCATTTGTGCCAGGATGAGTCAATCAATGCTGCAAACTTTACTGTTGTCTTATTTTAAGAAATTGCCCCAGCGACCCCAGCCTTCAGCAACCACCATCCTGATCAGTCAGCAGCCATCCACTTTGCGACAAGACCCTCCACCAGCAAAAAGATGACAACTCACTGAAAGCTGAAATGATGATTAGTGTTTTTTTAGTAATCATGTATTTTTAAATTATGGGATATACATTTTTTAGACATAATGCTATTGCGCACTTAATAGACTATAGCATAGTGAAGGCATAACTTTTATATGCACTGGGAAACCAAAAAAATGTATTTGATTTACTTTATTACAATATGTGCTTTACTGTAGTGGTCTGAAACCAAACCCACAATATCTCTGAGATATGCCTATAGGGGCATTCTCAAATAAGATATTCAACAGGAATCAACAAAAACTTAATGATCATAGGGTTATATCTTCAGAGTAATACATAGCTATTATTTATTTTGAGAATTGCATTTCAGCTAATGGAAAGAGGGAAGAAGGAAAGAGGAAGCCAGTCTAAAATTCTCAAATCTTAAGGAAATCATCTTGTCCAACTGGATCTACTAGGAATTCTGTGTTCATCCCTATCATGCAAGTTATTACTTCTCTCTTCCAGAATGAGGGTATCTTGCTAACATTTTAGAAAATTTGAAAATTCTCTTCTATATAGCCACAGTGTATAAAAACAACAGGTTATTTTATTAAAAAACAACTTCATTTGATTACATTTTTTTCCGGTCAGTACTCCATTTATCAGTTTGTTGTTCAGAGAAAAGACTTCTCTTTTCTTTTTCTAAATGACAGAAAGGGGGTGGAGGGAGGGAGGGAAGGAGAGAAAGAACATAGGCAAGATCATTCATGATAATATTTTCAACCCATTTTTCAGAATTCTTTTCTTGTCTGGAAATTGGCTGACAAATGAATTAAGTATATCTTAGTTTTAAAGGCAGAAATGTTTCCTCAAGCAAATTTCTTTCTTTTCCCTGGAAAAATGGACTACATTTGCAAATACATTTTTTTTATAATTAAAAACAAAACTTGAAAAATATGGCCATTGTAATATTAAGACCATGAAAAATAATTTTAATTGATCCCATCTAACTGTAAAATTCCCATGAATAATATTCTATATTTGTCACTAAAGAAAAATTTTACTCTTTTCACAATGGTTGCAAGGTCCAAATTAGGGTTTTCAATTGTCAGTGCAGGGTTTCTTTTCTTCTGAAAAATAATAACCTTAAAAAGTCTCTGGCCACTGATTTTTAACTCTTTCCTAATTAATTCATCAATAACAGCCACAGTAACAATAACAGGCAGTTATTTCTTTTAGTGTATAACAGAAAAGAGAATTATTCAAATAAAAACTATATCTGAGGCTAACTTCTTGATTCGTTGAAATTCCCTAATATTTTAGCTCAAACTTCTTTAAATATTTGAGAGCATTTTGAAAGTATTCTGGTGTTTGAAATAGAAACTCACAAAGAAAGCTCATATGGCCTTTGGGATAATTTGCAGCATATCTCCTTTTGTAAGTCTCTTTAAAATCAAAGAGATGGTATTTTACAATTATGGAGTCTAATATTCTTTATTACCATTTATGAAATAAATGAAGTTGTGTTAGATTCCTGCAGTTGCCATAATAAATTACCACAAATTTGATGGCTTAAGACCACAGAACTTTATTCTCTCAGTTCTGGAAATCAGAAGTCCAAAATCAAGGTGTTGACAGGGCCCTGCTCCCTCCAAAGGTTCCAGGGAAGAAGCCATCTTCTTCCAGCATCTGGTGGCTATTCCTATTATTTGGCTTGTGGCTGTATCACTCCAATCTCTGTCTCCATCATCACATGGTCTTCTATCAGAAGACTTCTAAAGACATTCATCATTGGATATAATGGACACTTGTGTAATTCAGGGTCATCTCTTCATATCAAGATCCTTAACTTATTTCATTTACAAAGATTCTTTTCCCAAATAATTTTACATTTATCAGTTTCAGGAATTAGTATGTGGACATATCTTTTGGGAACCACCATTCAACCTACCACGTACCAAAGGTAAAATAAAAGAGAGTGGCCTTGTTTATAGTATCCATTAGTTTTTTTTTTTTTTAAGATTTTTTATTTGTTTATTTGACAGAGAGAGTGAGACAGCCAGTGAGAGAGGAAACACAAGCAGGGGGAGTGGGAGAGGAAGAAGCAGGCTCCCAGCGGAGCAGGGAGCCCATGAGGGGCTCGATCCCAGGACCCTGGGATCACGCCCTGGGCCGAAGGCAGACGCTTAACTACTGAGCCACCCAGGCGCCCCAGTATCCATTAGTTAGACAGAATAACAGATTGAATAACTTTTGAAATATGGCTATTCTTTCTGAAAATCCTAACAGATTGTTTCCTTGAGAAGAAATTTTGACTTGGCGGAAATGAGTGTGCATTCTCTTCTCATATGATGAACAGACAAAGATGGTTTCCAAATAGTTGTCAGAAAGTTAGGAGTAAATGTCCATATTTGAGAGACTTACACATAGAGCCATGTGTCTTGGGTATATGTATTAGAAAGCAGTAGTCTCAGGCTCAAGCCTAGACTGTATCAACAAATTTTTGAAATAATCAATACTTAATCTTATGGCTCTTTTATCCACACTGCAGGATGACTCATTGATTCAGTCCTTAGGGGTTGACAAAATACAGCCCCCATGCCAAATCTAGCACTACCTACCCCTCTTTATGTATATACCACAAATGAATAAAGAATGTTCAATCTTAAATTTTTAAATGGTTAAAAAGAATCAAAAGAAGAATAATATAATCAAATTTTCATGCTCATAAACAAAAATTTCATTAGAACATAGCCATACTCATTCTTTTACATATTTTCTGTCTTCACACTTCAGTGGAAGAGCTGAATAGTTGCAATAGAGATCCACATAACATCATCAATTTTGCCTCTTGGCCTGCAGAGCCTACAATATTAAGTATCTGGACCTTTGTTCGCTGAAAAAGTTTGCTGAGGCCTGTCCTAGATTTTGAACTATTAGATTATTCTCTGGCAGAATGTAAACTTTTGAGATTCTTTGCATTTCATATAATTTACATCAATAAAATAGAACTATCTTCTCTTTTAAATATCAAGTATTATAGATAGTGAGGTTATATCTCTTGACTTATAGAAAAGTTCTGACTCTTTCTTTAGAAAAATGCTGGCTAGCTTGCCCCAATTTTCAGAAATGCTGTCATACCTACC
Organism: Ursus americanus; assembly: GCF_024610735.1. NCBI lineage: Eukaryota > Metazoa > Chordata > Mammalia > Carnivora > Ursidae > Ursus > Ursus americanus. Next base: position 41,963,258 of record NC_142141.1, on the reverse strand, counting down.
ATTTAGATTCAAAAACAAATTACAAAATTCTATTCCAACACTTTTGTCAGGTATTTATTCCCATATTTTGGGTTCCAATGACTAAAAATATTAATCTCAGGGCTTCAAAATTGTTTCAGTAAAGATTATGAGTCTCTACGAGTCTGTGTGCTTACACATGTACGTATGTGCTCCAGTTTTTTAAATCCTTAATTTCCTCTGAACATTTTTTCTTTTTTTTCCCTTTATGAAGTGATTTCTAACTATACTTTTCTATTTCTGAAATAATTAGAACTATCAAAAAATGTATATTATGAGCCTAGATGTTTTTCTCTTCTTCAATTTGCAAGTACAAATCAAGATAGTGTAAAAAATAAAGTTTCTTACACCAGTAACTTATTTAGAGGTACAGATAACAAATACCATGTTTTAAATATAATTATTAATTAAAAATATTTGGTAATTTTTTTTACCAAAGTTTAATTTTAATAACTGTATACATTTCTAAGATAAAAAGAGGAAACAAAATATTTTCAAAATTGTTTTATGGAAAAATTTGTAAGAAGAATTAAGTGGTAAGCTCACATTATAATTGCATAATTTATTAATAATAATTAAGGGCTACTAGAACAAGATCAGTATTGAGTTGTTTTTCTCAAACAAGTACATAGAAACATAAATATATATATATTGAGATATATATATATAGATAGATAGATAGATATATCTCAAATAAGTACATAGAAACATAAATATATACATATATATGTATATATATATTACATATATTCCGTGTATTACACAGAAGGTAAATTGCAAAATGTTTGTAGCCAATAGGCATGGTGAGGAAGGTCTAGTTTAAGCTAAAACACATAGATTGGAGACTGGGTTTGAAGGGCACGAAGACACATCCTAGCCCTTACTCCTGCAACTACTCAACTCCCTCACTGTAGCATGAAAGCATCCATAGGCAATACATACATAAATGCATTACATACAGTGTGGCTGTATTCCAATAAAACTATGAACACTTAAATATGAACTTTACATAATTTTCACATAAGACATCATTTTCTTTTCATTTTTCCCCTAATACTTTAAAATGTAAAAAGAAAAAAAAAAAAGGACTGCACAAAAGCCTGTAGAGAAGAGATCTGTGTGTGGGCCTTCTTTTGCCAGCCCCTGGGCTAAAGCTACGTGTAGCAACATCAACTGCTGAGTGAAAAGGATGGGTGTATTAGTCCCCCTTCTGCACTTTATGCTAAGATAACAAGCTAGAGTCACTACAACAATAAAGTTTGTTTTTCATGCACATCACACAATAGTTGCAGGTCAGCTGCTGTTTTGTAGGACTTTGCCCTCTATCCTGAGACTCTGGTTGAAGGATCAGCCCTTACCCTGATTTGTGACTAAGCAAGAAAAGAAATATGCAATGTCTCATGACGTTTCAGCATGGAGAGAGCAAGTCAAAGAGCCAAACCTGACTTCGGGAGGGTAGAAAAGTGCAGGGCAACACCGAAGTCACATGGAGACAGAAGTGGGTGTAGAATTCACCAAAAGGAAACACCACGGATCGTTAGGAACAATAATACAATCTTCCACAATTAATATAGTAGTCCATTTAAGACAAACACAAAACCAAATAGACCATATCTTAGTTATACATGTATTTAGTAAACAATATAAAAATATTAACTATCATAAAATATGATCAACCTCAGTTTTGGGGTTGGGAAGTAAGGAAATGCCCTTGGGAAGAGCAATAGAGTACACACAGTGTTAATAATCATCTAATACAGGGGCGCCTGACTAGCTCAGTCAGAAAAGCACAGGACTCTTGATCTCAGGGTTGTGAGTTTGAGTCCCATGTTGGGTGCAGAGATTACTTTAAAAAATAAATAAATAACCTTAAAAAATAATTATCTGATACATTAACTTTTATTGTTTGTGGCAAGAGTTCAGAGGCATTTGTTATATCTTTTCTATTTTTAATATTAATAAATAATATAGTAGAGTGAGAAAATGTTACTATGGGAATAGAACAATTAATCCATGTTTTCTTTAGTTCTACATGGTCTCCTATTAAACCAATTGCTATATTTACTGAGTTTATGTCTATATTTTTCCACAAATTAAAAAAAACTGATCATTTGTATTATGTCAAAAAAGGAATAATTTACAGCACTCCGTAATGAAGACTTACTAAATGCTGTGTAGGTGAACTAAAAATGTACTAGAACTAAATTACCTTGACTAAGTTTTCTGAATAGAAGGGTCTCTGATAGCTTTCTCACCATTGCATCCAAGACTGGTTTACAATTTCTAAGAATTAGATATAGAAAAAAACAATTTAATAGGAGTTATTGTTTGTGATTAGCATAGAGGATTTCATGAATTCTCATTTGTATTCTTTCCATATCATCCTATCCACTATGCCATTTCTCTTAACTGGCCACAAAGAGAGCGTGAGTGGACTCTTCCATGTTACCTTGAAATATGTGTCAACAAAGTTGGGATGTCCTACCAATGCTGAGTGTGCATTTCTTTTCTAATACACAATTTAAAATTCATGATAAAAGCTTCAAGGCTATTATTAGCTATACCATCACCTTAATATTTAAAATATGTAGTATGTTCTATAATCATCTTTCAAAGCATTATATTCTTCAAAGTTCCTTGAGAAAACTGATTATCCTAGGAGCAAGAATAAATATGTTTTTAAGATCTTGGAAGGAAATTATTCCCTCTGTGATTAAGTCTGGAAATGGCAGTCTGTGGCACTCTCTACTTCAAAACATTAAATCTCAGTTTCCTAAGGTATCCTGAAAGCAGTATGCTAGTGTGATGGGGAGTGGAGGTGTAAAAGCAGACATTTCTTATACAGGACCAGTTTCACTGCATTTTATACCAACCATTATACTTCTATCTTATAGACTGTATATATGATTTTAAAGCTCATGTGTAATAAGAGGCTTTCTTTTTGCTGTTTTCCAATGGGGTACCTAATCTTCTACCCCTAACTCATCCTACAGGGCAGCTACTCCATTTCCCTTTAGGAGAACTGGTCTCTTAGGAAGAAGTGACCTATAAGCCTTGCAACATGAGCTGTGGGAATCTAGACCGGGTCTTACCTCTCCCAAGGATTCACTCAGATCTGCCACTCTATACCCAACTGCACTCAGACTCCATTGCTCTTTGCCCCAATGCACTTGGGTTCTCGTCTTTGCATTTGATCTTACTTCACTGCTGTGCTAGAAATCAGCATCTTCACCACTGTGCCAGAACTCAGCATAGCAACTGGCATATTAAAAGCACATGGTGCACTATAAATATCTGAGAAATAAATGTACAGCTGACCCTTCACCTGAATTTACTACTGTCAACACATCAGTGATGAGAAAATTGTTCAGTGCATGATTTCAGAGCGCCATTTCACCTACAACTAAAATTTATTTAAAAACTAGAGTGTGGGGGATATTTTGAATATTATTTAATTTTAAGATTGCCAACAGTTTCCTAATCACTTCATAAATAATCTTAAGATTTAGAAAGCCTTAATTCTTTCAAAAGCATCAATTAATAAACTGTACAAATGTTTAAAAAAAATCACTACTTTGTGAAGCAAACATTTAAGAGAATATTTTTCCAAAGAATACTTTCCAAAATCTTATGTTTAATTTATACATAATGTGCAGGGTTCTTACTTGTAGGAAGGCAGTAAAAAGTATGTCTATTCCCCCATCCCAGAATGGAAGCTCTCACATATTAAGTCTTAGGCTGTGCATGGAATAGTTTTCTTTCTATATGAAAGGGTGTCCTCTGAAACAACAATTTAAGTGAATATTATAATTAGTTTCCTACTTAATTTGGCATCGGATTAAAATATATCTAGAAACTTCATCTATGTATTACTCCATTGGACAAGTGAAACTAGAGTCTGTAGTTACAATTTTAAAAGAAATACCTATTTGAAATATGAATACCTTCTTTCCAGATGTTTAGTTTCATTGACAACTCTTCAGCTTAAAAACAATAGAAACCTTTCTCCTAACCTTACGATTTTGTAGACTCTGGGCTTATTGTATATTTCTGAAGCTTTCTGGATGACTTATTTAGCAGAGGTATATAGCAGAATAGTTTCTGAAGCATAGAAGCTATATCAAAGAGCACCTTCATGTCATGCATCTAACCAGTATCTTCTTAGTTTTAAGGAAGTAAGAAAATTTAAGAGCAAGTTGTGCTAAGACAGTAGGGTCTTAGGAATAATAATTAAATGACCATCATAAAAATATTCTTTAGAATATCTTTCCAACTAATATTTCCAACTATTTACACGTTTAACAAAGTTGTTCATCATAGGAATAAAATATATAGTGTGTCATTCGGAGTTACTAAATATTCCCTGTAAAGCAATTTAATAAACAAGAAAATAAAATTAGAAAAATAATTTTCGATGAGAGAAGGGTGTGAATACATGCATAATTCAATGATATATTGATAAATCAAATTTGCGTCTTTCAATAATGAATTGCAAAATGTTTCCAATTACTGTTATGTGTTATGTTAATTGTCAAAATTTTTATAATTAGTGTGGTGTAAATGACTGTGTCTCCATTATGTTGAAACAGTTTCTGGCAAAATAAAGTATTCAGTAATCAGCTTTTTTTCTTTCTTTATTCACCAATTTGTGTAAATAATCCTCACTCATTTGATATTTAATGAAAAATAATCCTGCTGTTTCCTATACACTATATATTTTTTTAAATATCAATTAAAAAAGGAAAACAAACATCTAAATTGCTTTTTTTGTCTTTCCCATGATTAGCCGTAACTTTGATGGCATCTATTTGGTAGAACATGAGCCATGAATTACATAATTAATTCCACTGTAGATTACCTAAAGATGTCATTTTGTTTGAAAGGGTACATTTTTATTTTCTCTTGTTTCCTAAATGTATCCTGCTTTGATAAACAATTTAATAACAAATGTTATAACACAATATTTTCTATATATAATATAGAGTACACAATTATTTTTAAAAACCAAAATTATACATAAGATTTATTTCAAAATAAGCATGTCTGAGAATTGGGAAAAAGGAATGAGTTGTTAAAATAATGAATCACAGTATGAGAATTAACCTTATTATTTAAAGATTAATGACAATTTTAGATTCAGATATCGCATACCTTTATATCCAAAGAAGCTTGCAAAAGCTTGATGAAAAATAACATATGTGTCTATGTGTGTATATAAATATTACCATTATATATGACAGTGTGTTATTACCACCTTGGCCCAAGACAATCAGATCAAGAGTAATTACAGAATTTAAGCATCTACTAATATTAATCCATCATTGTATGGAGGACATTAGGATCAAGAACCTGTAGGAGAGGAAAACTAATCTTCCCTTTAACCTTCAATGTTCTTGGCTGAGACTCCCCTTAATGAAAGACAGAGTAGCAGAAGAAAAGCAAACAGAAATTGAATAACCTGTGTACTCCCGTATACATCGCAGATACACAGAAAAACCAAGTAACCCTCCAAAGTCATTCACACCATCATCTCCAAATACCAGCTTCAGCTAACAAGGAAAGATTTGTGAGGGACAGTTATTGCAGCTACCAGGAAAAGCACAGTAAACAAGATTTTTATGCAGATTTAGGTCATTGTCTTCTCCAGGGAAAGAGTTTCTAGAATCAGTCAGTCATCTTTCTCTTCTTGGCACAGAGAGGGAGACACCCTTATAAATGAGGATTTCCCTTATAAATGTAAATGTCTTTTACAAAAGGGTAACTTCTTAATTTTCAGAGCTTTTTCTGTGTCTACTTGTGTCTGCTGTTCCTTAAAAATAATCAGCCTAAAATAATCTTTATGCCAGAGAGGCATATTTTGAGGTGGCAAATTCTACTCCTCTCCATACCATAGGAATACATTAGTATTTAAAAACATTTCACTAATATATAATAAAACAAAGAAATCATCATTGTACAATTATAGAAATAGTTATTTCTTCATAAATTATTGGCATATCATAAACTTTTGATAGTTATTAATATTTAAAACTGAGTATTTGAGAGTGTAACATGACATTAATGTTGGATCTCCTTTTATAAAATCATTCACTATTGCCTTAATTTAATTTAAAAAATACTGTCTATATTTTTGAAGATATTTAAAGCCAATGGAAAAATTATAGTTCTGAATTTCATTGGAAAGTCTTTGCGCTGAGTTGAACAGTGTCCTCCAAAACCTCATATTCACCTGGAACCTAAAGTGTGACCTTATTTGGAAATAAAATATTTGCAGATATAATTAGTTAATATGAGTTTATATCAGATTAGGATGATATGACTAGTCTCCTTATAAGAAGACCATGTGAAGACACAGAAAGGTCCAAAGGTAGAAGGCTATGTGGCCAGCAAAGCCAGAAATTGGAATGTTCTGCTTACAAGCCAAGGGATGCCAGCAATTGCCAGAAACCACCAAAAGCTGGAAAGAAACAAGAAAGGATTCTTTCCCAGAGCCTAAGGAATGAGCATGATTCTGCCAACACCTTGATTTTATGCTCCTAGCCTCCAGAACTCTAAGATAATAATTTTCCATTATAAAACTACTCAATTTGTGGTAATTTGCTATGATAACCCTAGGAAACTAATACAGTCTGCAAATAATATGAAGAAACTATGAATTATCTCTTAAATAAATTGTATTAAAATGGTAATAAAATATATCAACTTCACCACCTAAAATATAGCAATATAACATAACAATAATGATATTAAACTTAGCCACCTATATTTAACAACACCATGTAATATTGGTTTTTAAAATGAAGATTCATTGCAAAATTGTGACATCTGTGTGCATTTTAACTAAGAATTCCTTCCTTCTATTCCCAGTTTGTTAAATGTTTATCATGAACTGTTTGAATCTATTATCTTATCACCATTTGTTTATTGCCCCTTTATATTGTTAAGGTCGTGAATTGCATTGATTGACCTTTAAAATTGATAAATCTCATAAACATTATTCTAAAATAAGCCAGACTCAGTAGAATAGACAATGTATCACTGCATTTACATATATTCCCCAAACAGGCAGAACTAATGTAAGCTATTACAAGTCCAAATGTGAGACTACCTCTGGAGACAAGGAGACAGTGATTCAGAGAATGCTGGAGACGCTTCTAGTACTCACTCATGATTTGTGTTCCTTCCTATATGGATGTTACACTTCAAAAAATTAAAATAATTAATGCCTAAGTAAATACGGATTAAACAATTATGGTTTGGGGAAGAGTCAATAAATTCTCACAGAAAATACATAGGTGTTAATGTTTTAGGATACTTTGCATATGTAAAAATTGCATATTCATTTCCAAGACATAAATGGCCTAATAGTATTTAACTGATTTTTAGGACATGATTAATATTAATTAATAATCCATTAATAAATAATGGATAAGAAATAAATGGAATATTTATTTTTGGTTGTATATTCTCAATCCAGATTGTGATACTATGAATATAACAATGATAATTTTATAAGGAACCATTGATAAACAGGTATCTCAAAAATTTCTCTCAGTCAGTAGTTTGATTGCCCTCATCTTAGAGAATATGAGAGGATAAAGACAATCTTGATGCAGAGGAAATAAAAGAAATAGTTATCACTGATTTTTGGTCTCATTTTTATAGACTCTAACAGTCTTTTTGATTTCTGAAAGTCTTTCTATTCTATTAATACCATGGCACCATTAACAAATACTGAAAGTACAAATTGAATAATCATCACTTTACTTTCATAAATAGGTATTAACCCAATTCTTTAGAATATGAGACTAGCTTAAAACCTTGATTTGAATATTGGGTAGATCTGCATTTTCTTATTTTAATGTCTGTTAAAGGCATCCTTCTAGATGCACAGAAAGAGGAAGATAAAACATTGGGGTTTTGTAGTGCTGGCCAGTATGATGATAATACTAAGGAATTTCTTCCAAGGAACAAGAACCGTTATTTGATATACTTTAAAAAATGTTTCATAATCAAGGTGGCCAAAATATGTCTCAATTTGTCAGAGTGAAAGCTTGGTAGATATGGATTAATGAGCTGCATACAGCATTATTAGTTTAGAAGCTGGAACTAAAAGACTCGTAACCATTTCCAAGAGCAGACAGGATCCCACTAAAAACAACAATCAGGAATTCTGGTACTTTTTCCAATGAATTTGTTTTATCTATTTAAAACTACGATTTTTTTTTTTATTTCAGTTCCAAAGCAAGATCTACTGACAACAATGCATTGGCTTGGATGATTATAGAATTAATACTAAATTTCAATGAATAATGTATGAAATGCATTTAACTTTGTCCAATTAGTCTAATTAAGCAGAAGTTGGACAGAATCTTGAAGTTACTGAATTCCTCTAAGTAAGCTAAGAAAAACATATTAAAACAAAATTCCCTTTGATTAATTGATGAATTTGTGGCAAATATCAGTAAGAAAGATACAGTGACAGAAGTTTTATTTTAAAGCTTTTAAAGTATATATACAAACATTTGTAAATATAATACAAAGATTTTCTCATATCTTTTTTCACTGATAGTTCCCAGTTTTTAGCATTTAATAACATTTCTTTCATATACAAACAAACAAATACACACATATACAATATCATCAGTTGATCTTTTTCTGAATCATTTGAGAGCAAGCTGTTAATACTTTAGTGTTTTCCCCCAAAGCAAAGACACTCTCTTACTCATCCCCATATAACCTTCCAAGTGGGGAAATTGGTGTTGAAACACACTACCACCCAATCCACAGACTCCATTTATATTTTTCCACTGGTCCCAACAAGATATTTTTACTTTATGGTTCAGTATTCCATCCAAAAGCACAGGTTACAGTTATTATCGTCTCTCATTTTCCTCAAAATAGAACTGCTGTTTAGTTTTCTTCCATTTTCATGTCTCCCATTATTTTAAAGAATACAGGCCTGTATTCTATATCAATGCTTTCAACTTGGGTCCATCCAATGTTTCCACAAGGCAAGAGTTCTAATACAGCCATGTTTCTTTTGCAAGAATATCACCAAAATTATGCTGTTCTTCTTGATGCATCACATCTGTGGGTGCCTCTGACCTGTCTCATCGGAAGTGGTGTTAACTTTAAGCACCTGGACATATTGGTGTTTTTCAAGTCTTTTCACTAAAATGTCACCATTTCTCCTTTTGAAATTGAATATTGTTATTGTGGGGAATATTCTAATATTAAGCCAATATCCTGTTCTTCAGTTCCTCATTAAACCACCCACCAACCTTGACTTCTATTAACAACTACCATCTAAATCAATAATCATTCTGATAATTGCCAAGCATAGATTTTCTATTTTAATCATTGTTTATATATATTCTTTTAATTAATATTTTGCTAAAGAACCTTCCTTTAAATCTGTTATGGGCTGAATTATGCTATCCTAAAATTTTATGTTGAGATCTTAAGCTTCAACATCTCAGAAGGTGACTTTATTTGTGGATAGGATATTTAAAGAGGTAATTAAGTTAAAATGAGTTCATATAGGTGGGTCCTAATCCAATGTTACCAGTGTACATTGGTCTACAGACACTGCACACCTGAAAGACCATATGAAGAACCAGGGAGAAGACTGCCATCTACAAATCAAAGACAGAGGCCTCAAAAGAAACCAACCCTTCTAATACCTTATCTTGAACTTCTAACTTCTAGAATCATGAGAAAATAAATTTCTGTTATTTAAACTACCATCTGTAATACCTTGTTATGGCAGTCCTAGCCAATTAACATTTATTTATTTCAGTATCCTATTTTACCCAATGGAATTAAATCCATCGCTATCATTATTTATTTTGACGCTTAAATTATACCAGATGTAGCCAAGGCTGTTCCCTTTCAAATGAACTTTGACATGTCTCCACTGTTCTTTAAACACTTCCTTACTTTCTGGCACAATAAGATGTTCCAGATTCGTTTGTACACCAGTCCTGGAACTGGACATTTCTGCAAGAAGTAATGGTTCATTTCAGTGGAGAATGGTAAGCAGAAATTCAGGTCTGGATGTTCAATATAGTCATTTGTTCTAAGTCTTCTCAGCTGGCACAACCAGGAAATACAAGTATATTACACACACATCATAATCATAATTACAACCATTATTGTTTCTAAATCCATTTGTGTATGTATGTTAAAAAGTAGATTTGTATAAAATGGAAGTGAATAGTAACAAGTACAGGAAGGGACGACTGGAAAGGAAGAGGAGGGGAGAGAGAAAAATAGACCTAGAACAACTGCTCACCTTTTTTATTTTTTTAAGAGAAATAAGCCTCATTGAGGTGACAAGTACATGCTTAAGTATTTTCTATTCTTATCATACAAAATAGAAAAAAATTGGCCTGGATAATGGTAGGTTTAAATCCCTCTATGGCCATAAAGCGCAGTTCTGGCTCCCTCCTGCAGCTGTCCCCTGTCCCTAGCCCGTTATTAACACCTTACTTATTACCACCATTAGTGAGAGGTCTAGTGTTTCTATGATGGTATTAGGTAGTCCAAGGAAAGTTTTGTGGTGGGGTAGTAAGATATTTATTTTGCTTTTTAAAACTTACTGACAGGTAATTAAATAACAATGAGCAGCACCCATTTAAATTGTACAATTTACTGAGTTTGATGTATATAGTCACTCTTAAAATCACTGCCACAATTATGACAAACTCAGAAACCCCACTGTAAACTGCCTTGCCTTTCCTTTCTATTTCCTGTGTGCTAACTCTCTGAACTTTCTATTAATACAATTACACCTAGGCCGCCCTGTTGTTTGTATTTTCAGAGTTTCTACCCATCCTGGATAGAATAAGGCTTCCTTGAGGCCCCTCCTCAGGACCTTTCTTAACTGGAACCAGGATCTGCAGTACCTTCAACAGTGTAGCTGAAGAGCACACCCTCTGTTTATTAGAAATATCTTTTTTTTTAAAGATTTTATTTATTTATTCGACAGAGATAGAGACAGCCAGCGAGAGAGGGAACACAAGCAGGGGGAGTGGGAGAGGAAGAAGCAGGCTCCTAGCGGAGGAGCCTGATGTGGGGCTTGATCCCATAACGCCGGGATCATGCCCTGAGCCAAAGGCAGACGCTTAACCGCTGTGCCACCCAGGCGCCCCTGTTTATTAGAAATATCTTATTACTACCCTGCCAGAAATAAAAATTGGTAAGCCTTTATTTCTTTACAAAAGTTTGAGGTATAGTTTTTCACCAGAGCAGAGATTATACATGCATGGGAAAATACAAAACACACACACATACACACACACACACACACACACACACACACAATATACACATTCACAGTAAAAATGTATGGATCAAATTCATTTTATTATTTTCATTTCATTCATTAGAAATTATATTTATTTAAAAATCTATTCGTCATTTTCCCTCTAAAATTAAAACTTCCCCTCCAGGAAAGATTAAATCATATCAGCACTAATAAGAGAAGTCATAAGCTCCCAGAGTTTGGGTATATTGGAAAAAATCAATGATTTCTCTATATTGCTGAAGACGAAGAGGCACCAGCCTTTTTCCCTATCAGCATCTACTTTATAATCTAGGTCAGAGAACTTGTTTACCCACTGGTCTACAAAATCTTTTTAATTTGTCCTTTGAGAAATAGGCACTATTGATGCTAAAGAGGCTTAAAAGGCATGGCCCCTTCTCTGTGGATTTCTAAGTGATATGTGAGAGCTGTCCTTCTTAAGCCCAATCTCTCAGATACTTACCTGTTCTAATAATCATTAAATTAACGTTTATTGAGTGCCTACTAAGTTAAAGAAATGGTGGCAGGAATAGTAAAATATTATTACTTGTCTCACGTTGCTCACAGTTTGGGGAGGAGAACTGAAATAGAGTCCCAAGATTCATGGGAGGAAATAAATATGGAAAAATAGCAATGCTAAATGCTACAGGGAAAACAAATGGTATTAAAAACTTAGACATACCCGTGAGGATAATTTCCATAGTCTGTCTGTGTTTTTCATATATCATGCTTTCTCTTTGCTTCCTGTCCATTTGTTTCAGTCTTCCATTGGATTAATCAAGCTTTCATTGTTCTATGTTTTTTCCCCTTACCTTGTCTGGCATTGTGGCAAAGAGAGCTGTTGGTTCTATGATAACTATTTTTCTCTTCCGTCGTAATATACCCTCTGATTTTTAGGTGGGTAAACAGCCACTCAAAGACCACAGTACAAGTCTATGTTGTTGAGCCATTGGACTAAAGTCTTGCCAAGGAACCTGAAGCTGAAGCATCTTGTGTAGACTTCACTGAAAAGCAACTCAAGAGCGCCCTATGCCCCACCTCTTTATTTTTCCTCCCCTAATTCTTGCGGGATGGACTATGATGGATATTTGAAACTGGACAACACCTTAAGCCATGGGGTGAATTGAGAATGTTGGATATGGAGTGAGGACAACAGAGAAGGAAATTAGCTCCCCCAGGAAGTAGTAGAGCAGATCCATCAAACAGCCCTGAATTGTCTAACTGTAGATTTTCATGTGAGAAAAAGAAATATCATCCTTGCTTAAACCATTGCTATTTTGAGTTTCGTTTACTCTAAGCCAAAACTAATCATGGTAACACATTTTTAAGAATATATGAACACTATCCTCTCAAGGCAAGCACTTCATCATGATTTTACTTCCTTCTACCACCCCACTTTGTACTCTCTACATTTTCCTTCTAGATCAGTATAAAAACATGTATTCTTTTAAATGTTTATTTGTACAAAAATGAATTTATTTGATTAATATCGTGCGTGTGTGTGTGAGAGAGAGACAGTGTGTGTGTTTAGTCTATTTTCTTCTTTCTGGATTCATCTATTCATCTTCAGGGGAATACTTTCAGGGAGAGTCTGGTGGAGTTAAAATTTACTAAATATTTTACTGAGTGTTTTATTCATCATTCAACCTTTGGGTACAAAACAGTTTGGAGATGGAATTTTCAAAATCATTTTTTTCCTTTAATATTTTTTAGAATGTACTCATTGTTTTCTTAATAAAATACCAATGAAATGAATTGTGAAGTCAATTTGATACTTATTGCTGTGTAGGTAATTTATATCTTCAGTCTTCTAACTTTTAGGATTTTCTGTCTTGAGAAAAAAATGATCATCTTTTAAAATGGGCAGGGTTGTTTTTTTTTTTTAAGATTTTCTTTATTTGACACAGAGAGAGAGAGAGGGGGAACACAAGCGGGGGAAGTGGGAGAGGGAGAAGCTGGCTCCCCGCTGAGCAGGGAGCCTGATGTGGAACTCTGGGAGGATGTGGGATCATGACCTGAGCTGAAGGCACTTAAAGGACTGAGCCACCCACCTGCCCCAGGGTTTTGTTGTGTTTTGTTTTGTTTTAACCTGATTGGTGCTTCATAAGGTGTTGTAATCTGAGGATCCTCTCTTTCTTTCATTGTAAGAAATTCCCAGCTTTCAACATCTTCCATAACTGCATTGCTATCTTTACCTTTATTCAGTACTCTAAAATTCTGCCAGAGGGAGGTTAGAACCTCTGTATGTATTCTAACCTCTTTTCTTTTCCTACTTACTTTTCATTTTATCCCAGTGTGCTGTGTGCTGAGTGAATTCCTCCCTCTAATTTTCTACATCATTAATTTTTGTTCAGCTATATGCATTCTACTACTTAACCCACCTATTGATTTTTTTAAAATTCAGTAATTATATTTTTCATTTCCAAGATCTCCAATAAATTCTTCTCTTAACTGCCAATTCTTTACCTTGTAGATGTGGCACCCTAATTTAAATCTCTGAGCGAATTCATCGAATTTACTTTCAATATCCATTTTTCCTTGGGCCTAACAATTTGTTGCCTCCAATGGTCC